>NC_135803.1:131734893-132035933 GCF_964213995.1 Mustelus asterias | reverse complement strand
GCTTTCAAAGTCTGATCCTTTCCTTTCCGGAGCTTTTTGGTCCTTGTGTTGGAGAGAGAGAGAAAAAAAACACACTAAAATAATGATTCTCTCTCTTCCCCCACCCCCAGCGCGGTTATCACAGGGTGAGTGAAGAGCGGTCCATTTGTCTGTCTTTGCCCAGCCACTTAACCCGAGGCGATGGAACCCGGCACAAGCAATCCGAAAAGTTGCGTGACCTGCCCCGTTACACCACACACACTATCGCAAGTATCACTTGTGAGCAGGAGGGAGGGGGAAGAGCCAAAGCTGTGGTTTCACTATGAAGCAATGCTTCACTTTAAACTAACATTCCGCTCTCTCTCTCTGGATGGGAATTGTCAACGAAAAAAGGTTTAGTTGTACCAAAGGATGTTTTTTGTCACCTCTTCAGTGATGGCAGGCTAGGGGGTTACGGTGAGCTGCATAATCCGAAACTGAGCAAAGATGGTCTTACATTGGGGTAGCGGGGGTGTATCTATCAGAATATTTTTTATACATAAACCGGAAAAACAATGCTAAGATAAAGATCGATTAAGTTTACGGTTCGCCGCAGCAAGCCTCATGACCTTCCTGCCAATGTTTAATCTTCAGCCTAAAAGCTGCCTCTTGCTGCTCCCCGTCTATTTTATTTAGAGTCTCTCTGGTCAATTGCCTACAAAACCATTTTTCAGGTTAACATCTACCGTTGGATTGAACATTGCCCCATTTATGCCACTTCTGCAATTTACTTCCAAATACTCTTCATTCTGAGACAATGTTGTTTTTGCACCTATTTTGTGCTTGCGTCGACTTTCATTGTTATAGTTCTTAAATAACAGAAAAAGACGTGACAAAATTAAAATGAAAAAGCGTCAACTTTTAACAAAAACGTGGATGTGAATACAGCAATGTGTCCCTCACGTGGATGCACTGGCATTACACTTTCATCATCTCAGCTGTACCAATGACAATTGAAAGATCTCTATCAGTCAGTGTAAGTCTATATTCCATTACGTTGCAGCCATCCATCCGGCTTTGGGGTAGAGTTCACAACTCAGATGATGATTGCCAGAGGGAAACATTGCACTTTATTCCCAGCCCAACAGCCAAAACGTCGCTGGCTGGCCAGCATTTATTGCCCATCCCTAGTTGTCCTTGGAGGGCACTTGAAAGTCAACCACATTGCTGTAGTTCTGGAGTTATATGTAGGCCAGACCAGGTAAGGATGGTAGATTTCCTTCCCTAAAGGACATTAGTGAACCAGATGGGTTTTTCCAACGATCGACACTGGTTTTAAGGTCATCAGTAGATTTTTAATTCCAGATTTTGTCTATTGAATTCAAACTCCACCATCTGCCGTGGTGGGATTCAAACCCAGGTCCCCAGAACCTGGGGTAGCTGAGTTTGATCAATAATCTAGCTATAATGCCATCACCTCCCCTAAATCTCCTTCAGGCCCTCCACTAATTCTGGCCTCTTGTGCATTCCCAATCATGTTTGTTATACTATGGCCCTGCCTTCAGTTGCGCAGGCCCCACTGTAGAAAAGCTTAAGTTTGTTAATTATTTACATTGATTAGTTTAGGTATGTATAGTAATCCAGTAATCCGAGTATGCAGATAGTAGTTTGACAGTACAGAACCTGAGTATTGCTGAAGAAAGACATTTTGTCAAAGCTTTTTGTCTTGTATTCATCAGGACAATCACAAGAATACCATTGTCAAGGGAAACAATACCTTCATACTCTCTGAGAAAAGAGTAATGAAAGGTTGGCAAGTGGACACATTGGTAGAGGCATTGCCATGGTGCATGCTGTCAGATACCAGTTCATGGATGACTAACTGTTAACTGCCAAGCATTCTTTGAAAATTTAAACCAGGCAGCTTGACTCTGGTTGGTCAAGGCATTGCCCTGAGGAATGAACCAGCGAATGGCTATCACTTACTATGTTTATCAGCCAAATTTAAAAATAATTCAAAAACACTTCTGCTTTCGGACAGATAGTGAGAGGATAAAGAAGTTTGGTTCACTTCTCTCACCTGTCCACAAGAAATTACACAAAGCAGCTGGGTTGATGTGACTGGCCTGACATCCCACCAATTATATGAGATCATTGAGGATGGGAATAGGGTCTGTCGCTCACTTCATACTTCCTGAGCTTTCCACCTCCCTAAGAAATCAGCCCCTTATCTTTCTAGAATTTACCTCATTCCAATCTGTGCCTTTGGTTTTTACTAACTTTTCACTTTATATTTAGACCTTAAACTCAATCATATTACTACTCTCAAGCTGCTCACTTTGAACTAATTTACACTATTTCATTATTGCAATGTCACAACATTTTGGACAAACATCATGCTGGTGAAAGGCGAGCTGGA
Source organism: Mustelus asterias (assembly GCF_964213995.1). Taxonomy (NCBI): domain Eukaryota; kingdom Metazoa; phylum Chordata; class Chondrichthyes; order Carcharhiniformes; family Triakidae; genus Mustelus; species Mustelus asterias. Next base: position 132,033,556 of record NC_135803.1, on the reverse strand, counting down.
CATATTTTAATATTCTATTCCTTTTCTCTTGTTTAATTCTTCCTTCTCCCAATCAATAAGTGAAGGCTGAAAATATCCTGGAACAATAATCAATGATTTGTTATTCCTGTTCATTTCACTCTCCCTCTCTGAACTTTCAGATCCTTTCCAGCTCAAGTAATCTTTAAGATTTTCAAAATTATATTTGTCTGAGTTAACATCTGCCACTTGAAGATCCCACTTCCTGCAGGAACCACACATCATTGTCCCTTCCTGTGCTGCTATTCTTACTTTTCACCATGACCCTTAGATTCAGTGATGCAAGGTATCAAATTGCACCTAAGCAGTTATACACTAGGCTTGCAGTTCCTCTGTTTGAATAAAGTTCTTGGGAGGTGAGAATGATCAAACAATTGTAGAAATGGATCGCCAGATAAATATCCAATATAATGGCAACAGGATCATTTCAAGATCAGTTCCAAAATATGAATTGCAGACAGCCTCCAGGATTGTTATAAGGCAGTATAAAGTTTATTTATTGGTGTCACAGGTGGGCTTACTTTAATACTGCAGTGAAGTTACTGTGAAAATCCACATTCCGGCGCCTGTTTGGGTCCACTGAGGGAGAATTTAGCATGGCCAATGGACCTAAGCAGAACGTCTTTCAGACTGTGGGAGGAAACCGGAGCACCCAGAGGAAACCCACGCAGACATGGGGAGAATGTGCAGACTCCTCACACACAGTGACCCGAGGCTGGAATTCATCCCGGGTCCCTGATGCTGTAAGACAGCAGCAATAAAGTTCCAAGACAGGATGGTATGTGGCTTGAAAGGGAATTTGTAGGTGTTGATATTCCCTTTGCTCTGCTGTCCTTGTCATTCTAGATGGTGGGGGCCACAGGTTTGGAAGGTGCAGTCAAAGGAGGTTTGGTAAGTTGCTACAGTGCATTTATGGATGGTACGTATTGCTACCACTCTGCGCTGGTGGTGGAAGAGGTAGTCAATGACGAGACAGCCCAGCATGTCAATGCAAAAGACAAGGCTGAAGCATTTGCATCCATCCTCAACCAGAAGTATCGATGGATGATCCACCCCATCCTGCTTCTGAGATCCCTAAAAATCAGCCCACTCTTGATAGAACGTAGAACAGTACAGCACAGAACAGGCCCTTCGGCCCACGATGTTGTGCCGAGCTTTATCTGAAACCAAGATCAAGCTATCCCACTCCCTATCATCCTGGTGTGCTCCATGTGCCTATCCAATAACCGCTTAAATGTTCCTAAAGTGTCTGACTCCACTATCACTGCAGGCAGTCTGTTCCACACCCCAACTATATTGCCAGATAGATGCCAGAATTTGTTGTGTACCAGAATAGCTTGGTTAGGTGTGCAGGCAGTTGTGGAGCACAAATCTTCAGTTCTTCTGACAGAATGTTGTTACTGCTCTTAGCCTTTCCTTCTTCCACTGCCTTCAGCCATTTCTTTATATCATGTGGGGTGAATCAGCTTGGCTGATAACCGGCATCTATGATAATCAGCAAAGTGATGGAAGCTGTCATCAACAATTCTATCAAGCATCACTTAAGCATCGATAACCTGCTCACTTATGCTCAGTTTCAGTTCTGCGTTGCATCCTTGATCCAAACATAGACGAAGGAGATGAGGTCATGAGGAAAAGCAAGAGTGACTGCCCTCGACATCAAGGCAGGATTTGGCCAAATGTGGCATTAAGGAGCCCTAGCAAGGTTGAAAACAAATGGGAGTTGGGGAGAAATCTCTCCACTAGTTGGAGTCATACCTAGCACAAAGGAGAATTGTTGGAGGCCAATCATCTTAGGCCCAGGACATCTCTGCAGGGGTTCCCCAAGATAGTATCTTTGGCCCAACCCTCTTAAGCAGCTTGGTTAATAATCTTCCCTCTGTCATTAGGTCAGAAGCAAGGAGGGATGTTAAACCAAAAGAGAAAATGCTGGAAAATCTCAGCAGGTCTGGCTGCCAGACCTGCTGAGATTTTCCAGCATTTTCTCTTTTGGTTTCAGATTCCAGCATCTGCAGTAATTTGCATCCAGGGAGGGATGTTCATTGGTGACTGTATAGTGTTCAGTACCATTCAGTACCATTCAGTACCATTCAGTACCATTCGTTTTGAGGATGCTCAGATATTGAAGCAGTCTGTGTCCACATGCAGCAAGACTTGGGCTAAGTGGCAAGTGACATTTCTGCCACACAATGGCAGGTAATGACCATCTCCGTCAACAGAAAATCAATCTATCCATCTCCCTTAACCTTCAATGGCATTACCATCATTGAATTTCCCACTGTCAACATCCGAGAAGTTATCATTGACCAGAAACTGAACTGAGCCAGCCATATAAACACTGTAACTTTAAAAGCAGGTTAGAGACAGGGAATTGGCATTAATATTCAATGTGGTCTATTCAATCGTTCTGTTCAATAATTATTTAAAAAATTGAATGGGAACAGAAATCATAGCACTTGGATGAATTAGATGAATAAGTGTATGTCTGGTGATAACATTGCAAAACACTTATAGCCTTTATTAGAGCTACAGAGGGCTGATGAGTCCTAAGTAATAATGGATCAGCAAATAAATGAACAATGAACAAAGATAATTGTGGATCAGTAATCCCTCTGTCACCAAAGTAGGTTGTGCATTCTAAAAATAAATTGGGAAGGCGGTGGCACAGTGTTACTATCACTGGATGAGTAATCCAGAGACAAGGGGCAATGCTCTGGGTACCTGCGTTCGAATCCCCCAGGTCAGATGGTGGAATTTGAATTCAATAGCAGTTTGGAATTAAAAGTCATCCATTATCGTAAAAATCCATCGGGTTCACTGATGCACTTTAGGAAAGTAAAACTGCCGCCTTTACCTGTGACAGAGAAATGTATTTGACTCTTAAATGCCCCTTGAAACGACCGAACAAGCCACTCAGTTATCCACTAAGGGCATGCCCTCAACTGTGATATGGATAGAAACCTAGGAAGGAGGACTCGGGAAGCACTGCCTGCATTCCAGCCTTCACATCCCGTTTAAAACAAGGTGCACCCAGAAATGAAGGGAAGATAAGAACAAAGAACAAAGAACAAAGAACAATACAGCACAGGAACAGGCCCTTCGGCCCTCCAAGCCCGCGCCGCTCCCCGGTCCAGGATTGAATCCTGAATCCAGGATCCCCGCCCAATTTTCCAGCCTATCTACATACCAATATCCTATCCACCGAGCTGTCCCTCACAGCTACGATGCTTTGTTCATTACAACCTATTAACTTACCCCCACCCCCCCATTCCAGACCATGTGATCTCCAGGGAGAGGCGAAAACCCAGAGTGAAAAACCCCAGGGCCAATATGGGGAAAAAAAAATCTGGGAAATTCCTCTCCGACCCCCTGAGGCGATCGAAACGAGTCCAGGAGATCACAATGGCCCCGATCGGAAAATGCTTCCCAACCCTAGTCATTTCCACTTCCACGAACACCATATGAATTCCCTGCCCCCGAGACAGGTTCCCAACTATCCGCAGTCTCACTCTGTACTGGCACCAGCAAGATGATCGTAGAATGAAGCCTTGAAACGAGAAACCAGGAACAATTAGCCCGCGCCGCTCCCTGGTCCAAACTAGACCACTCTTTTGTATCCCTCCATTCCCACTCCGTTCATATAGCTGTCTAGATAAGTCTTAAACGTTCCCAGTGTGTCCGCCTCCACCACCTTGCCCGGCAACACATTCCAGGCCCCCACGACCCTCTGTGTGAAATATGTCCTTCTGATATCTGTGTTAAACCTCCCCCCCTTCACCTTGAACCTATGACCCCTCGTGAACGTCACCACCGACCCGGGGAAAAGCTTCCCACCGCTCACCCTATCTATGCCTTTCATAATTTTATACACCTCTATTAAGTCTCCCCTCATCCTCCGTCTTTCCAAGGAGAACAACCCCAGTTTCCCCAATCTCTCCTCATAACCAAGCCCCTCCATACCAGGCAACATCCTGGTAAACCTCCTCTGTACTCTCTCCAAAGCCTCCACGTCCTTCTGGTAGTGTGGCGACCAGAACTGGACGCAGTATTCCAAATGCGGCCGAACCAACGTTCTATACATCTGCAACATCAGACCCCAACTTTTATACTCTATGCCCCGTCCTATAAAGGCAAGCATGCCATATGCCTTCTTCACCACCTTCTCCACCTGTGACGTCACCTTCAAAGATCTGTGGACTTGCACACCCAGGTCCCTCTGCATCTCTACACCCTTTATGGTTCTTCCATTTATCGTGTAGCTCCTCCCTACATTATTCCCACCAAAATGCATCACTTCGCATTTATCAGGATTGAACTCCATCTGCCATTTCCTTGCCCAAATTTCCAGCCTATCTATATCCTTCTGTAGCCTCTGACAATGTTCCTCACTATCTGCAAGTCCTGCCAGTTTTGTGTCGTCCGCAAACTTACTGATCACCCCAGTTACTCCTTCTTCCAGATCATTTATATAAATCACAAACAGCAGAGGTCCCAATACAGAGCCCTGCGGAACACCACTAGTCACAGGCCTCCAGCCGGAAAAAGACCCTTCCACTACCACCCTCTGTCTTCTATGACCAAGCCAGTTCTCCACCCATCTAGCCACCTCCCCCTTTATCCCATGGGATCCAACCTTTTTCACTAGCCTACCATGAGGGACTTTGTCAAACGCTTTACTAAAGTCCATATAGACAACATCCACGGCCCTTCCTTCGTCAACCATTTTGGTCACTTCTTCAAAAAACACCACCAGGTTCGTGAGGCATGACCTCCCCCTCACAAAACCATGTTGACTATCGTTAATGAGTTTATTCCTTTCTAAATGCGCATACATCCTATCTTTAAGAATCTTCTCCAACAACTTCCCCACCACGGACGTCAAGCTCACCGGCCTATAATTACCCGGGTTATCCTTCCTACCCTTCTTAAATAACGGGACCACATTGGCTATCCTCCAATCCTCTGGGACCTCACCTGTGTCCAGTGACGAGACAAAGATTTGCGTCAGAGGCCCAACGATTTCACCTCTCGTCTCCCTGAGCAGCCTTGGATAGATTCCATCAGGCCCTGGGGATTTGTCAGTCTTTATATTCTCTAACAAACCTAACACTTCCTCCTTTGTAATGGAGATTTTCTCCAACGGTTCAACACTCCCCTCCGAGACACTCCCAGTCAACACATCCCTCTCCTTAGTGAATACCGACGCAAAGTATTCATTTAGGATCTCCCCTACCTCTTTGGGCTCCAAGCATAAGTCCCCACTTTTGTCCCTGAGAGGTCCGATTTTTTCCCTTACAACCCTTTTGTTCCTAACGTATGAATAAAATGCCTTGGGATTCTCCTTAATCCTGTCTGCCAAGAACATTTCGTGACCCCTTTTTGCTCTTCTAATTCCCCGTTTGAGTATTTTCCTATTTTCATTATACTCCTCCAGAGCTCCCTCCGTTTTTAGCTGCTTGGACCTAACATACGCCTCTCTTTTCCTTTTGACCAGTCCCTCAATTTCCCTGGTTATCCACGGTTCTCTAATCCTACCCTTCCTATCCTTCTTTTTTACAGGCACATGCTTGTCCTGTAGCCCTAACAACCGTTCCTTAAAAGACTGCCACATACCAGATGTGGATTTACCCTCAAACAGCCTCTCCCAATCAAGAGCTGCCAATTTCTGCCTGATCCCAATAAAGTTAGCCTTCCCCCAATCCAACACCTTACCCTTGGGACACCACTCATCCTTTTCCATCACTATCCTAAAGCTAACAGAATTGTGGTCACTATTTGCCACATGTTCCCCGACCAAAACTTTGAAGACCTGACCGGGCTCATAAGGCCTGCAAGTGACCCCTGTGGACCTTCTCCTCCCTGATATGAGGATTTTGAGACCCGCCACCCCCGGCCTCAAGTGTCACTTATCAGTGTCCCCCGCGTCCTCTCTGGTGTCTCCTGAACCGAACTCACCTCTGAACTCCCCCTCAGAGGTGAAGATGCCAGGTGTGACCCTTATGTAGAGCTGTTGTAAATGGCGCTAGCGTGACATCACGCTCGTGCCCGCTGAATATCCAGTGAGGTATGGGCAGCACGGTGGCACAGTGGTTCGCACTGCTGCCTCACAGCGCCAGGGACCCGGGTTCGCTTTCGGCCGTGGGTGACTGTCTGTGTAGAGGTTGCACGTTCTCCCTGTGTCTGCATGGGTTTCCTCCGGGTGCTCCCATTTCCTCCCACAAAAGATATGCAGGTTAGGTGGATTGGCTATGCTAAATTGACCCCTAAGTGGCGCAGGATATGTAGGTTAGGGGGATTGGCAGGATGAATGTGTGGGGCTACGAGGGTAGGGCCTGGGTGGGATGCTCTTTCGGAGAGTCGGTGCAGCCTCAATAGGCTGAGTGGCCTCCTTCTGCACTGTAGGTGTTCTATGATTCAATGATGGGGGGAAGTCCCAGAGAGAGTGTTTACTAATGACACACTAATGTATTAAAATGAGCTTACTGCAGTCCCACGGTGTGTTTTGCGCCATTCCACCGGGAGGGGCCAGGAAGATCGAAACTCGCCAGCACGAATCACACTTTCTGGATTTTGAGCGCACACCGCCATTCCCGCATGGCCAGCAGTGTCTCCAACATGGCCCCCGACACTTGTGGCCACGCCCGATGTGCCTCCTAGATACCAGCGATACCCTCAGCCGTGGCCCGCCGTGTCTCTGCCATGGCCCGCTGTGTCTCCAGGATGGCCTGGATATGTCACCCGTGAGGCCTAATCCCTGAGCCAGACTATCCACTGCGGACGCCACCCTTGCAGTGTTGGCCTGGTTTGCACACTGTGCCGACACCACCTCCTGCTACAGCACTCTGTTGTGACTCTTCTAAACAGCCTTACAGTTGCAGCATAGTTGCTGACAACCCATCCACAACTCCCTGGGTTTGCTGATGCATCTCCACCAGCTTCAGGACAAACGAATCCTGAGGCCCGGCATCCGGCTTGGGGCCACTTGGGGCCTCCGGCAGACCTCTGTGTGCCCGAGCCTTCGGATGTGCCTGCCTCCACCCGATGTACATCAGCAGCTGTGATATGCTCACCAGTTCGTGACCCAGAAGCTTCAGCACTAACATGACCTACTGTTGTGACAGTCTCTGTGTTGGTGGGTTGTGTGGTTGATGCCTGTGTCGTATCACTGGTGCTGTCCTCAGAAAGTCCTTCAGGGCTTCCCTCCAAGGTGTCCGGGGTGTCCTGGGTAGTTGGTTGGGAAGCAGCGGAGTGGGGGCGTCAACACCCTGGTTCCTCAGGGTCCAAGACTGTAAAAAAGAACGGACATTAGAGGAAGGGAAGGAAAGCGGCCCGCGCAACATAGCACTCACTTCAAAGAAGACTTCGGAAGCTGATGTTCACTTGTGAGAAATGTACAAGCAACCTGGTTTCAATAGAGGGTGAGCCATCTCCAAAGGTGCTGATTGGGTTAAGTCAACAAGGTAGTGTGGCTGGGTAGGGGGGGTGGGGGGGGGGGGGTTGATGGGGAGGCAGTAATCCGGCAATGTGCGGGTCACTGGAGGATCAGGAGGCCGAGATGCCAATGATGTCCATGGGGGTGAGGGGGGCGGGGGGCGGGGGGGGGGGGGGGGGGGGGGGGGTGGCGGGGGTGGTGGGTGAGAAGCCAGCAATGTCCATGGGGGGGGGGGGGGAGAGGGAGGTGAAAGGCCAGCAATCAGGCCAGCGATGTGCGTGGAAGAGTGAGTGGTCAGTGAGAGGCCAGCAATGTCCATGGGGGAGCGGGGGGGGGGGGGGGTGGGGTGGGGGTGGTGAGAGGCCAGCAATTTCCTTGAGGGGTGGGGGGATGGGCGAGAGGGCAGCGATGGCTGTGGGGGGTTGAGGCCAGCGGTGAGGCCAGTGATGTCTGTGAGGGGCTGAGGCCAGCGGTGTCTATGCTGGGGGGACTTGTCTAGCGATCTCCCAGCGGTGTGTGCATGTGCAGGCGTCCCGCTCAGCGCGCTGATTTCAGCCTCTTCATCGGGAATAGGCCCCGTCCCCGGACTTCTGGACTGATTCACGCTGGTGACATCTGCAGTGCGCAGAGTGTGGGAGATTCATTTTGAAAAACCGCTGAAAAAAAAGCACGATTTACTCCAGCTTTCACGTGAATTCGACACTTAGAATGTTTTTGGGAGAATCCTGGCCATTATTTCTAATCTATTTCTAAGGGTTCAAACAGCACTCCCCTCTGACATTTCCGATAGAGGATACATTTACCTGTTGATACGCTTCCCAAAAAAATCTGTAATCGCTTTGAAGAGTTAAATTTTAAGTCATATGTCACTTGGGAAATTTGACATTCGTTGGAATGGCAAATTGAATAACACTCCATTCAGTGTGGCTCAGATACGGGTGGAAGACAATGAAGAGGCTTTCTGCTAACAAGCGCAATGAAATTGGATCTATGGAAATGTTCAAACTTGCAGTGACGTTGTTCTATATTTACAAAGATTATTCAGCTTGTTTCTCTTCAATTTACTGCAGTGGCTTGTGCTGAGGTACTGGAAAACACTTCACGTTAACCTTGTGTGCTTGTGTATCCGACAATAGCTGTCAACCACAGAAAGGATGGCTACTGATGTCTCTGTCACCTTCACCACAGCAGTTCCTCCCACACTGTGAGGTCTGAAAAGAAAGAAGGCAAACAGTGGTGCGGAATTATTTTAGCATCAATCCTGATGATGAATTCAGCATGGAGAAAATATGTTACTGCCGTACAATACAATAGTGCTAATGAAACTTCCTGAATAATGCATAAGATTTTCGGGTCAAACATGATTAAGTATGACTGCAAGCCAAAATGGTAGAATTATTTATTAGCAGTTATGACAGTTAAAGCAATTAATATACATTTTCATTTTACTTGAATCTTGATCCATGAGAAATCTAACACAGAGAAGAGGAGAATAGAGGAGCTGTTGCGAAGTCTGCCAAAGCAACATCATGCTGGCATGTTATTGCAAAGAAACACTGTGTTAAGAGAGGCATCTCTGAAGAAGAACTTCATAGAATCATAGAATCCCAACAGTATAGAAGGCCATTCAGCCCATTGAGTCTGTACTGACCCCATTCCCACCCAGGCCCTATTCCTATAACCCCACACATTTGCCCTGCTAATCCCCCTGACACTAGGGTCAATTTAGCATGGCCAATCAAGCTAACCTGTACATCTTTCCTCCCACACTCCAAAGATGTGCGGGATAGGTTGATTGGCCATGCTAAATTGAGTCTTAATGTCAGAGGGTTAGTAGGGTAAATAAGTAGGGTTACGGGGATAGGGCCTGGGTGGGATTGTGGTCGGTGCAGACTTGATGGGCTGAATGGCCCTCTTCTGCATTGTAGGGATTCTATGATCTTTGGACTGTCGGAGGAAGCTGGAACACCCGGAGGAAACCCACACAGACACGGGGAGAAAGTGCAAACTCCACACAGACAGTGACCGAGGCCAGAATTGAACTTGGGTCTCTGTCGCTGTGAGGCAGCAGTGCTAACCACTGTGCCACCGACCTGGAGTGAACCCCAGTCAGTGGAAGATAATCACCAAGACCTAGCTTGGGTGGTGTTGAGAAAGGTTCTCCCTGCCAGATCCTTCCTATATGCCCAGAGTCTCACTCCATCTGCACTTTGTCCTCTTGATGACTGTGGTGGGGAAGGGACTGCTGTCCACCGCCTTGTGGAATGTGTCTTTGCAAAGCACATCCAGAGAGAGATGAGATGGTTTTTGTCAAGGTTCATCCCATGACGGAGGATTTTGTACTCTACCCAGAGACACACACCAGGACAAACTTCAGCTGTTGTTGGAGGATCGTCAACTCAGTGAAAGATGCTCTTTGGTCTGCCCAAAACTTGTTGGTTTTCCAGTGCAAGAAACTGTCCCTAACTGAGTGTTACAGATTGACAGATTCCAAATCCCAGGACTATGTGCTGAGGGATGCACTAAAGCTTGGGGCAGCCACCACAGAGGCACAATGGGGAAAGGTTGCTGTCTAATGTCTTTCGGCCCCAGTAAACTGAGGGGAGGGTAATTGTATAAAACCTTCTCAGGCTGAATGACTCACATTGAATGTACACAATGACCATTACATGTGTCACAACTGTATTGAAGCACCTCAGAGTGCAACTTGATCTATGTAGACAACTGAAATGCCACTGTACCATTTGTAATGACCATTTGGAAATGTCTGCAATGTTTTTTTGATTGTATTGAAGTGCCTCAGAGTGCAACATGGCATATGTCGAGAACCTGAATATTATTGCACTTTGTGTGATGGCCACTTTGAAATGCTTGTAATGTTCTTTCAGATAGTTTATGAATCAAGTATACTTTTGCAAAAATAAAGTCAGTGGACAGTTATCATCCAGGTCCACAGCAAGCACTGGAGACAGGACAAGGTTCTTGAGATGTACAAGGCATTGGAGGTTTCAGTGGCAATGGGGTCAATGCTTTCAAAGTTTGACACCACAGGGAAGGAGGAGATTAGCACAGAGGTGGAGGTAGAGCCTCAACGTTGGCATCTGCTGCCTGTACAATCTGGCAGGAATAGCCCTCCAGCAAGGAGCAGCACTGGGGCCAGAGGAAGACACTGAGTGAATCACAGAGGATGAAGATAAGCCTGAGGTGCCTCAGCAGGTGACAGCCGATGACGATAGTGGTGTGGGGCCTAGCTCACAGGACAGTGATATGTCTGGTAGGGAGCTTCATGACTCTCTAATCAGCAGATGCTTCACTTGTGGACAGATGCAAGAATCCACCAAACAGAGTCTCTCAGAGGCAGCCTTGCTGACCTTTTAGTTAGAGGCCCTCCTCTATCACTCTGCACCCATCAGCACTAGGTTTTCTGTCAACACAGGTACTCATGAGACACTCACCTTTACAGACAGTCCATATATTTAATTCCATATCTGGTTTCTGTTAACTGGTGCACAAAAATAAACAAGTCATTATACATTGAAATCAAAAACAAAATCCAAAGATGTGCAGGTTAGGTTGATTGGCCATACTAAATTGATCCTGGCGTCAGGGAGATTAGCAGGGTACATGTGTGGGGTACGGGAATAGGGCCTGGATGGGATTGTGATCGGTACTGACTCGATGGGCCAAATGGCCTCCTTCTGTACTGTATGGATTCTATGATTCTATGAAAACATTAAAGATTTTTAACAAATTATCACCCGAGGCAACTCCAAGTGTATGCATTTACACACTTGCACCTATATCTTTAAAAATGATGCTGTGTGTATGAAGTTGGCAATATGTTAAAATTTATTTATCATTGTCACAAATAGGCTTACCTTAACACTGCAATGAAGTTACTGTGAGAATCTCCTAGTCGCAACACTCCGGTGCCTGTTCGGGTACACTGAGGGAGAATTTAGCATGGCCAATGCACCTAACCTGCACGTCTTTTGGACTGTGGGAGAAAACCGGAGAACTCGGAGGAAACCTACGCAGACACAGGAAGAACGTGCAGATTCTGCACAGACAGTGGCCCAAGCGAGGAATCGAACCCGGGTCCCTGGCGCTGTGAGGCAGCAGTGCTAACCCCTGTGCCACTGTGCTGCTCCTGCCCACCACCCTTAATTAGTCAGCTGCCCTGTCTGCTGGTTCATAATTGGTTCTTCCTCCTAAAATAGCCAAGGAAATCCCGTCCATGTGTGCTGCCCTCCTTTTTATCACGCTGTTTTCCGACCGTCCACCTGATTTGCAACATTCAACATTCAAAGCTTTCTAAACGGGGAAATACCATTAGATGCCTTTTTGCAGCAAAATCTGGTGTAGGTAGGCTGAGTGAATGAACAAAAATCTGGCAAATCAAATATAATGTGGGAAAACGTGAAGTTGTTCACTTTGGCAGGGAGAATAAATGACAGAATATTATTTAAAGGAGAAAGGCTGGAGGAGTGTGAGGCAAAGAGTTGTTCTAGTGCATGAGTCACAAGAAAGTTAGTATGCAGGTACAGCAAGTATTTAGGAGAGCTAATGGAACGTGATCCTTTGTTACGAGAGGAATGGAACGTAAAAATAAGAATGTTATGCTTCAGTTATACAGGGCATTGGGGAGATCTCATCTTGAATATTATGTACATTTGTGGTCTCTTTATTTAAGGAAGGATGTAAATGCATTGGGAGCAGTTCAGAGGAGGTTTACCAGATTTTATTAATTTACAAGATGTGGGCGTTGCTAGCTAGGCCAGCATTTATTGCCCATCCCTAGATGCACTTGAAAAGGTGGTGGTGAGCTGCCTTCTTGAGCCACTGTAGTCCCTAAGGGGGAGGTATACCCACAGTGCTGATAGGGAGAGAGTTCCAGGATTTTGACCCAGTCACAGTGAAGGAACAGCGATATATTTCCAGATTAGAATGGTGAGTGCCTTGGAGGGGAACCTCCATGTGGTGGTGTTCCCAGGTATCTGCTGCCTTTGCACTTTTCAGATGGGGGCATTGTCCTAGCTGGTGTTGAGTTTCTTCAATGTTGTTGGAGCTGCACTCATCCAGGCAAGTGGAGAGTATTCCACACACTCCTGACTTGTGCCTTGTAGATTGTGGACAAGCTTTGAGGGGGTCAGGAGATGAGTTACTTACTGCATGATTCCTAGCCTCTGACCTGCTCTTGTAGCCACAGTATTTATATGGCTAGTCCAGTTCAGTTTCTAGTCAATGGTGACCCCGAAGATGTTGATAGTGGGGAATTCAGCAATGTTAATGCCATTGAATGTCAAAGGGCAATGGTTAGATCCTCTCTTGTTGGAGATGGTGATTGCCTGGCACTTGGGTGATACAAAGGTAAATTGCCACTTGTCAGCCCAAGCCTGGACATTGTCCAGGTCTTGCTGCACGTGGGCATGGACTGCTTCAGTATCTGCGGAATCACAAATGGTGCTGAACATTGTGCAGTCTTCAGCAAACATTCTCAGTTCTGACCTTATAATGAAAGGGAAGTCATTGATGAAGCAGCTGAAGATGGTTGGGCTGAGGACACTACCCTGAGGAAGCAAGCCAAGCAGTCAGTCTGAGAGATTTTGATAACATTCAAAAAGATTTGTAAATACTAAATGGATAAATTTAAAGATGGTGAAGTGGAGTTGAATGCGGATAAATGTATTATTCTAGTATATTGGTCATTAGCAAGGTCAGATTTGGGATTATGCTTGGATTTTAGGTATCCAACCTCTGAAGTGTTTTGATTCATTTATTCAAAGGAAATGATACTTGGAAATGAATAGGTTGTTTTATGAGGAAAGGTTGGACAGGCGGGGCTTGTTTCCACTGGAGTTTAGAAGAGTGAAGGGTAAATTGATTGAAGCCTATAAGATCCTGAACAGTCTTGACAAGGTGGATATGAAAAGGATGTTTCCTCTTGTGGGTGAGTCCAAAACTGGAGGGCACTTCAAAGTCCGGGTTCGCTCTTTTAGGATAGAGATGAGGAAAAATGTTTTACTCAAGAGGATTGGAACTCTCTGCCTCAGAAAGTGGTGGAAATGGGGTGACTGAATATTTTTAAGTCAGAGGTAGATCAATTCTTGTTGGGGAAGGGAATCAAAGGAATCAAAGGGAATGTGGAATTTGAAACAGAAACAGATCAGCTTATTGAATGGCGCAGCAAGCTCGAGGGGCTGAATGACCTTCTGCTCCTATTTCATATAATGTTCATATGGTCCATTTTTAAAAATTAAATAAAGTGATCAAGATTTAGCAATTCCACTAGTAAGGGTGACAATGAGAGCTGTAAAAAAGCTAAGGTGCTATTGAACGAGAGTTCTGCAGATGAAAGGCGCATCCTCAAACATTGCCGACCCAGTTCTCTCTGCAGATGTTGACCTTTCAAATGTTTCGAGCATTTTTGACGCTTGCTTCAAGTTCCCAGCATCTGGTGGTATCTTGCTTCAGTTTCTGCCGATATCTGTTCGAGGTTACCTGCTGTTTGCAACATTCACGAAAAATGCGGAGGACACTTTTTGTAACATGACCAAATCCGTCACTGGCAGCAAACCAAGCAGCCAGGTTATAAATGTGAGGGATTTTGATAGCATTCGAAGAGATTTGTAAATACTAAATGGATAAATTCAGAGATGGTGAAGTGGATTTTAATGCGGATAAATGTACTATTCTGGTATATGGGTCATTAGCAAGGTCAGATATGGTATCGTGTCTGCATTTTGGGCATCCGACCTCGGAAGTGTATTGATTCATTTAGTTCAAAGAAAATTAGCAAGGATTTTTACCTTCAGGGACAAAAATTTACTCAGCTCCGAAGGTTAGATAGATTCCTTGGCTGAGTGGATTGTCTGTAAAATAAATGGCCACTTAACAATTGCTGTTTCTCATGTCACCACAATTCAACAATGTTTTATAAACTGCGATTGAAATGCTGCCATCTGTAATTTATTATGAAGCGAAAATAAGATATGTTGATTCTGACATTGATATTAATAAATGAATTCAATGTCAATTATGTACAAAAAACACCAGTGCTTACACAATGAACTACCAGAATAGCTGTACTATTTACAAAACAATCCTGGCTCTGATTTTAACCTAAACCATTCAATGTGAATGGGGTGAAAGTTGCTAAAATGGGATTTCCTCCCCATTCTGACAAGAATCTGTCGCTGGCTATTTTAACTGCAGTGTCGACCCATGTGGCAAATGCATTCACCAAGAGAGTTGGGTACAACCTTATTAAATTCAAATCAGAGGTCCCTCGATCTCATTAGCGCTCCAGAGAGATTTTAACTTGATGGGTCACAAGACAGGCAAACTATAAACCCCCTGAACAGCTGGATTGACTTCATAAACTGATTGAGATGACAAAGTTAGATTTAAAGGGATACTCACCTGCAGGCACTTATGCCTTTCGGAATCGGTGGGTCATTGTGAACAGTGCATTTCTATTTTCCCTGCAAGTTCGCTTCGAAACCTCAACAACCAGGGCAGGTGGGTCTGAAGAAGACCGGTGAAGGGAGCTACTTGTCGAGGATCATACCTAGCCTACCTGCCCAGTCGCCTTCCTGGAGCAGCAGTACCTGAGGATGGCGCGTTCCACCAGGGGAATGTTCTACCTGTTATTTACTGGAAAGGGTGCAGAGGAGATTCACCAGGATGTTGCCTGGGATGGAACATTTAAGTTATAAAGAGAGGTTGGATAGGTTTGAGTTGTTTTCTCTGGAGCAAAGAAGACTGAGGGACGACCTGATTGAGGTGTTCAAGATAATGAGGGACATGGACACAGTGGATAGGGAACAGTTGTTCTCCTTAGTTGAAGGATCAGTTAGGAGGGGAGACAAGTTAAAAGTGAGGGGTGGAGGGTTTAGGGGGGGATTTGAGGAAAAACTTTTTACTCAGAGGGTGGTGATGGTCTGGAATGCTCTGCCTGGGAGGCTGGTGGACATAAGAGAGTTCACACATGTAGCTTTCAGAGTACACAATTAAACCCTGAGATTATCGGGAAAAGCTGGAGCATTCCATTCACATACTGAAGTAAAGGTTCACATGACTTGGTCACTCTTGCACCCAGGGAAAGTGCACTGTAAATTTGCTGTTTGCATTGCTAGGCTTGCAGAATGCAAAGGGGATTCGAGTTGGATGAGGCAGAGGTAGATCGATTCATGTTGGGCAAGGGAATTAAAGATTATCAGTGGTAATTGGGAATGAAGAATTCGAAACAGAAACAGATTAGCCATGATCTTACTGAATGGTGCAGCAGGCGCAAGGGGCTGAATGACCTACTCCTGCTCCTATTTCATATCATCATATGGTTCATTGCAGCAATTCCACTAGTGAGAGAGACAATGGAAAGTTGTTGGAAGAGATCTAACAATAAGGAATCGCGTCATTAGGTGAGGAAGAATTGGATGAAGATAAGGGGGAACCACGAAAGGAGAGACAGGGCAAAGCAGAGCCCATAGAATAGTTGTTGGAGCAACACTTTTGGTGATCTACTCAGTCCTCTAACTGAAAAATGAGAACAGTCCCTCTGCACTCACAAAACTTGTTATCCATTCAGCACTTCCTTCTGCACTGAAGAATGTTGAAACCACTCATTAAACAACCAACTCAACGACCTTCTGATAATATTGACTCAGACACTGTCTGAATCTATACACTCAAGATCCATAGGTAATAACTTGTGCTATATTAGTTTCTTGCCCTACTAACCCAACAGAGAAATCAGCCGGAAGGGAAGGTAACTTTCTTTTTAAATGTGCATCCAATTGGCGCAATAAATGTTGCAGCACAGAAATGGAGATTTGATTGTCATTAAAATACTCTGTGGCTTGCTTTCTAGTCATGATGTGGAGATGCCGGCGTTGGACTGGGGTGAACACGGTAAGAAGTCTCACAACACCAGGTTTTCTAGTGCCAGTGGCTGATCTTTGAACTGGTGCAGTTATCTATGTGCTTGGAGAAAGAAGTTGGGCCAGAAGTTGTTGTCAACTTTTGAGCAAGTCTGAATGCATTTACTTACACTTCTGGGTAAATGGTACAATAATTATAGGTGAGGAGCAGATGTACTGCTCAATTGTTGTGTTACAAGGAAAGGTTAAACAGGCTAGACCTGTACCTACTGGAGTTTAGAAGAGTAAGAGGCAACTTTACCAAAACCTTTAAGATCCTGAGGGGTATTGCCAGGGTGGATGTAGAGTGGATGTTTCCTCTTGGGAATCTAGAATTGGAGGTCACTACTTAATAATAAGGGGTGGCTTGTTATGACTGAGATTAGGTTTTTTTTTCTCTTGGAGGTCATTGGAACTCTTTTTTTTCCTTCAATGGCAGTGGAGGCAGTGTCTTTGAATATTTTTAAGACTGAGCTAGATAGATTCTTGATTAACAAGGGGCTGGAAAGTTATTGGGGTAGGCTGGAATGTGGGGCTGAGGTTACAAGAGATCAGCCATGATCTAATTGAATGACAGAGCAAGCTCAAGGGACCTGCTCTTGCTTCTAATTCAGATGCTTGTATATTTGTATGGTCAATGGGAATATCCAAAAGTTGCTCTCAGCTGTGCTGCTACATTTTACATTTTGCAAAGGTGGCATCTTGCCCTTTAGTCTCCCATTTTTTTCTCTTTCAAAGGAACCTGCTATACTTACTAAATTCACAAAGTTAACTCTTGTTGGTACAAGTTTAAGTAATCTTAAATGTGATAAGAATTAATGACTGTCAACCAATCCCCTTGGCACAGAAAATTCACTATTTCAAATATGGATTATTTTTTCTTCAGATTTTTTTTCTTTCTTACTTTATCTCTTAATCCCATCCTTCTTTCCCTACATTTTCTTTCTGTATCTGGTTTGACATTTAATTCACCCTCTTTCTCAGTCCTTCTTGTGTTTATTCCCCAGTCCTTATCACCCATTGGTTAAGGAGCTAACCCTGATATTCGTTCTGGACATTTAGACCCCTGTCTCTCTCGCTGAGCCAATGTCAGTTCGCACCTTCAGGAACTTTACATGAAAATCTTCTGAGCTGAAATGTGCAAGAGAAATCTAACTAACGGCAGATGCCATTCATGGACCGTGACAGCAAAAAAAAAGCATTCTCTTTCCTCTTTTATGGGTTGTGGGTGTTGCTGGCAAGGCTAGCATTTATTGCCTTGAACGGAATGGTTTGTACCCCATTTCAGAGGGCAGTTAGAAGTCCACCACATTGCTGTGGGTCTGAGGTCATGTGTAGGTCAGATTAAGTAAAGATGGTAGATTTCCTTCCCATTAGTGAACCAGATGGGTTTTTATGACAATCAACAATGGTTTCATGATCACCAGTTTGCATTTCAGATTCAATAATTGAATTTAAATTGTACCAGTTGCTGAGGTGGGATTTGAACCCATGTCCCCAGAGCATTAACCTGGGCCTCTGGATTCCTGATCCACTGACATTACCACTTTGCCTGTATGCCACCATTTCCGTACCTATGCCCCCCTCCCCCCCCCCCACCCTGCCCCCAATTTAGCCCATTATCAACATTTTCAACACTTAAGAGGCTTGTCAAATGTGGCATAATTTGTGATAATTTCTGCTGTGGTTAATTCGTTTTACAACCTTTCCAGAGCACTTTAACATGCAGTCCCTTGAGGTGATTATTTCCCACAGTAAAGCCTCCACTGTGACTAATTGAATTTAATAAGGACAATTAAAACTTTCCTTTTAATAATCTTGCACAATTCAAGAGGGGAAAACAAAGGACAGCTAGATAGTTAATCAGGAAAAGGCCTTGCTTGTGAATCAGATGAAGAATGTCTCCCCTCTTTTCCCACTCATTGTTTGGCCGAAGCAACAGTATTTTTAAAAAAAAGTACACTTACCAATTCAGTGAGAGTTTAACTTTTTATGTGCTGCGATTGTAAAAGACACACACGGGCAGGTTTCCTTGCAAGTTTTTGGAAAGGTAAAATAATAGTGTTTAATTATACTTATCTAGTCTAAATAATCTCTCGCACACATGGATTCAAGAGTTCACATGCAGACACACACAGGCAAGTTACAAGGTGGGAGGATAGATTAAGCAGTATTTGGCATATGGATCTTGGAGATTGATGATTTGGCATGGAAACGGTCAATTTATCTCATGGAGTCTGCACTACTGGGTTGATTCTTAAAATACGTCCTGTGGTGTATGGATGGTAAAACAATAGGTAGGGCTCCATATGCAGGCTGGATGGAGAAAGAGAGAGAGAGAGAGAATGCTCCATTCTGGTCCTAATTCTTTAGCATTTCTTCTGCTTCTATTTTTGTGGCCTGAAGTAGAGCAGTTCCTTAAACACAGATGAGGATTTGTTGGCCCATCACATGATCGCCTGATCAAATATGGTCATAGCAAGTTGATTCCAGGTCCATGGCAGAGACATGATTAGATTGTGACTGGACAAGTTGCTTTCTCAGCCAGAGTCCATTCTCTGAAGTGATTATGTCGAATGGCTTGGCCTCACTCTGTTGATTAAGCAGGTGCTGTCCAGTTATTTTGTGGGAGATGTGGTCATTCGTATTCCACTAAGGTGATTGTCTTTGGGTTTTTCCAGACAAGCTAATTCCATTTTAATGGTTTTGAAATGTGTTGGGTACAGCCATGAAAATGTTCAGCCATCTTGGAAACTGTTGTTTTAAATTCTCATTCCAGAGAATTCAGTCTTTTAAAACTCAACCAGTGCTTTCAGCCTAACTTAGAGTTATTTTCAGTTATAAAACAAACAGTATGTTAAGAACATTTGCAAAATTAAAGAAAATGCAATTGTCCTTTACAGGTTGCTGCTACCTTTTGAGAGAGTAGACATGCTTGCTATTTGTCGCAGAATTGTAACTGTACTGCAGATAAAGAAACATTTCACAACAAAGAGGAAAGCATAGAAACATAGAAGATAGGGGCAGGAGGAGGCCATTTGGCCCTTTGAGACTGCTCCGCCATTCATTAAGATCATGGCTGATTGTCCAACTCAATAGCCTAATCCTGCTTTTTCCCCATAACCTTTGATCCCATTCGCCCCAAGTGCTATACCCAGCCACCTCTTGAATGCATTCAATGTTTTGGCATCAACTACTTCCTGTGATAATGAATTCCACAGGCTCACTACTCATTGGGTGAAGAAATGTCTCCTCACCTCCGTCCTAAATGGTCTATCCTGAATCTTCAGACTGTGACCCCTGGTTCTGGATTCCTCCACCATCGGGAACATCCTCCCTGCATCTATCCTGCCTCGACCTGTTAGAATTTTATAAGTCTCTATGTGATCCCCCCTCATTCGTCTGAACTCCAGCGAAAACAATCCTAACCTCGTCAATCTCTCCTCATACATCAGTCCCGCCATTCCCAGAATCAGCCTGGTAAACCTTCGCTGCACTCCCTCCAGAGCAAGAACATCCTTCCTCAGAAAAGGAGACCAAAACTGCACACAATAGTCTAGGTGTGGCTTCACCAAGGCCCTATATACTTGCAACAACACATCCCTGCTCCTGTACTCGAAACCTCTCGCAATGAAGGCCAACATACCATTTGCCTTCTTTACCGCCTGCTGCACCTGCATACTTATCTTCAGTGACTGGTGCACAAGAACACCCAGGTCCCGCTGCACACTCCCTTCTCCCAATTTACAGTAATTCAGGTAGTAATCTGCCTTCCTGTTTGTGCTTCCAAAGTGAATAACCTCACACTTATCCAAATTATACTGCATCTACCATTGATTAGCCCACTCACCCAACCTGTCCATTCTGAAGGACGTCTGCATCCTTGTCACAGTTCACTCTCCCACCCAACTTGGTATCATCTGCAAACTTTGAGATGTTATATTTTGTTCCCTCATCCAAATCATTAATATATATTGTGAATAGCTGGGGTCCCAGCACCGATCCTTGTGGCACCCCACTAATTATTGCCTGCCAAATTGAAAAACACCCATTAATTCGTACTCTTTGTTTCCTCTCTACCAACCAGTTTTCTATCCATCTCAATATACTTCCTTCAATCCCATGCGCTTTAATCTTGCATGATAATCTCTTGTGCGGGACTTTATCAAACACTTTCTGAAAGTCCAAATATACCACATATATTGGTTCCCCCTTGTTAACTCTACTAGTTACATCTTCAAAGAATTCTAACAGATTTGTCAAGCATGCTTTCCCCTTCATAAATCCATGCTGACTCTGTCTGATCCTGCCACTGCTTTCTAAATGCTCTGCTATAAAGTCCTTGATAATGGTTTCAAGAATTTTCCCCACTACTGATGTTAAGCTTACTGGCCTACAATTCCCTGTTTTCTCTCTACCTTCCTTTTTGAATATTGGAGTGACATTCGCTACCCTCCAATCTGCAGGGACTGCTCCAGAGTCTATAGAATCCTGGAAAATGACCACCAATGCATCCACTATTTCTAGAGCCACTTCCTTAAGTACCCTGGGATGTAGATTATCAGGCCCTGGGGATTTATCCGCCTTCAATCCCATCAACTTTCCCAGTACCATTTCACTTCTAATATCGATCACTCTCAGTTCTTCCTTATCACTAAATCTTGATTCTCCAACATTTCTGGCATCTTTCTAATTTGTGTCCTCTTTTGTGAAGACAGAACCAAAGTATGTATTCAGTTGCTCGGCCATTTCTTTGTCTCCTATTATACATTATATATTATGTCTCATATTATACAGACCTACATTTGTCTTCATCAAGCTCTTTCTCTTCACGTATCTATAGAAAATCTATAGAAAGCTTCCGGAATGGTGGGGGGGTAGGGAGCTGTTAGTGTGGCACATGAAGGATGGCATTGGGCATCAGAATTCAGGGGTTGTGTGGTTTAGCATGGTAAGAAGTCTCACAACACCAGGTTAAAGTCCAACAGGTTTATTCGGAATCACGAGCTTTCGGAGCCACCTGATGAAGAAGCAGCGCTCCGAAAGCTCGTGATTCCAAATAAACCTGTTGGATTTTAACCTGATGTTGTGAGACTTCTTACTGTGCCCGTCCCAGTCCAATGCCGGCATCTCCACATCATGGTTTAGCATGGTCACTGTTGTCCTTCATCCTCATTACAATGGGAAACTACATGAAGCTTTCATGGAGGAGTGAGGCTCCCCCCTGTAGACTACAGTGTACACAGCTTCTAGATGGGGTGGGTAGAAGTCCAAATGGGGCATAGGCACCTCGCAGGTGATGGGCTTAGATCGGGGGTTCAGAATGTCCACCACAACGATAGGAGCCAGTATTATTGGCATAGGCTGGAGAATAACTCTACCTTCACAGCGTTAGGCCGAAGGTAAACAGGAGGCACATGGACAGGAGGGAGGGAGCGTTGAACTCGACCGTGAAGTACAGGTGTAGCAGCAGCATTGTGAGGTCCCAGAGCAATGGCATCCACCAAAAACAAGATCCAAGCCGACAAGATAAGGCATCGCGCCCCATTTTGGGCTTGATCTGATGCTTGATCTTTGCCAAAGGAAAAGCAGCCTGGGATTGTGTAATCTCTCCTTGCAATTTTACCCTTGGGGTCCAGGTATCATTCTGCTAAACCTGTGCTGTATTCAGTCCCAAGACAAATATGGCTTTCCTAAGGCCTGGTGCCAAGAAGTGCTCACATGACTTCCACACTCTTGTATTCTGGTCTCCTAGATATCTGCTTACAAAGAGATGAATTTAGTAGGTGAGAAGAAGTCCAATCTGCATTTAAAATTGTGAATAAAAATACAACATAACCTGAAGAATATACGAAGTTCACCATTTTGAATCTGTTAATAACGGATCAGTAAATTTCGAAAACTCAGCCAAAGAATTGGTATAGATTTTGTTATTTTTATTCACAAATTACTATTTGCCCAAAGTGGTAATGAAAATATATAGTAAATGGTAGAGCCCTTAGAAATATTTGCATAGAGAGAGATCTAGGTCTGCAGATCCACAGTTCCCTGAAAGTGGCAACTCAGGTGGACAAGGTGGTCAAGAAGGCGTATGGCATGCTGGCCTTCATTGGTTGGGGTGTTGAGTATAGGAATTGAAAAATCATGTTGCAGCTGTATGAGACTTTGGTTAGGCTGCATTTGGAGTATTGTGTACAATTCTGGTCGCCACACGACCGGAAGGATGGTGATGCATTGAAAAGGGTGCAGAAGAGATTTACCAGGATGTTGCCTGGTTTGCACGATATCGATGTGGTGAACCATCGTTGGTTCCCACTGGATAGTACTGAGCCAGGGTCTGGCCAGTACTACAAGGATGTACATATGTTACTGTTGGGTTGTGCTACTTGTTGCTGTTGGGGTTAGGGTGGGGTTGTTACACCTTTGTACTGTAGTGTTGTGGTACATCCCAGTCGGGCTCCGCCTCCTGGGAGAGGTATAAAAGTCCCTGCTCTGGCTGGGACCCCTTCAGTCTGGGATAGTGTATATAATTATTGGCTGATTCATTACAGTAAATAAAAGCCTTTTATTTCCCGAGCATCTGGCCTCGTGTTTGAGAAGCGCATCAATGGACTATGAAGAAATGTTGAACAAACTTGGATTTCTTTCTTTGGAGCGCCGGAGAATGAGGGGGGGCGACCTGATAGAGGTTTACTAGATTATGACAGGCTTAGATAGAGTGGATAGTCAGAGTCTTTTTCCCAGGGTCGAAGGCCAATTACTCAGGGGCATAGGTTGAAAGTGAGAGGGGGAACGTTTAAAAGAGATGTAAGGGGCACGTTTTTCACACAGTGCGTGGTGCGCTGCCAGAGGAGGTGGTGGAAGCAGATTCTATAACAACGTTCAAGAGGCATCTAGATAGATACATGAATAGGCAGGAAATAGAGGGATATGGACCATGTAGAGGCAAAAAAATATTAAATTAGAGAGGCATCTGTGTTGGCACAGACTTGGTGGGCCAAAGGGCCTGTTCCTGTGCTGTACTGTTCTTTGCGTCCAAACTATATAATTTTAATTAAGATTTGGCAGCTGAACAATTGGATATCCTGGGGATTTTGACGGCCTCCTTAACTTGGATGTTAACTTAGAAAAGGTACTCTTCTTGGAATTGGAGAGGAAAGGAAACCCTCGACCTTAGTGATTTATTAGCCACCACACCACTTCCCCACAGGTTCCACTACTAACCAGCAGATAGCAGTGAAACATCCAGCCCACTATGTATGGGGGGGTTAAAGGATGTGCCGATAAACACATGATGAGTCCAACCTCAGGCTGAAGGGACGATCCTTTAAAACAGAGATGAGGAGGAATTTCTTCAGCCAGACAGTGGTGAATCTGTGGGACTCTTTGCCGCAGAAGGCTATGGAGGACAGGTCATTGAGTGTCTTTAAGACAGAGATAGATAGGTTCTTGATTAATAAGGGGATCAGGGGTTATGGGGAAAAGGCAGGAGAATGGGGATGAGAAAAAAATCAGCCATGATTGAATGGCGGAGCCGACTCGATGGGCCGAGTGGCCTAATTCTGCTCCTATGTCTTAAGGTCTTATGGTCTATGAATTGCAGGAGACATTTTGTGTGATTAATAAGTCAGCTGATGAGTGCAACTTGTTGAAGGTGAATTGAGCAGATTTAAGGTGGAACTGATATCCTCGGAGTCTCACTTGGGTGCTTGGAAAGCCTTGTGGAGATTTTTCTCTGGTCACCTATTTAAAGCGACTGAATGAGTTGGGAAAGGTTCTTTGTTCTGGCAAATTGGGCAGAAAGGATGGCATTTTCTTTCCCCACACTGTATTACATAAACAATTGAAATTAAATTACTTTAACCATAGATAGTATTATCCACAAAGAGTTAAGTTTAACTAAAAATATTGTAGTCTATTTCAATGGTGTCAAAATATTTAATCACCGGCGAACCAAAAATAAATGATCCATGTAGAGTCCATAAAACTGTAATGTGCCAGAACAAAACTAGGGCATGTACAGTGTCTGGAGACTCGAGCGCATCTGTAGTTTATTTATAGAAAAACTGTGCGACTGTCGCTCTCAAACATCTCAGCAATGATCGGAAATGACAACATTTCTCAGAAAAGGTTGCACCCAACAGTGTGCAGAAAATATCATCAGTGCACAGAAAGGATGTGTGGTTTACTCCGAATGAATAATACGTCAGTGACAGCCTTCCTGACTCAAATTAAGTTTAGTTAAGACACTGCTGTGTAACATTGCATTTGATTTGTTAGCAATGTTAGGTATTAATGAGCTGGACTTGGGCATAATAAAGTTTGAAGATAACACAAAGTAGTTAACAGAGGATAGTAACAGAAAAGGTAAAATGGACAGACATGTGGTTGGTGCACTTGAATGCAGTAACGTGTGAAGTGATTCATTCTTATAGGAAAAATGAGGAGGGATAAAGGGGATGCAGGAGCAGAGAGACCTGGGACAGTATGGTCATGAGTCTTTGAAAGTGGCAGGACAAATTCAGAGGGCTGTTTAAAAATGCACATGAGATCTTTGGCTTGTTAAATAAAGCCACACGGTAAAATAAAGCAAGGAAGTTTTGCTAAACTTTTATTTAAAAATTCCCAGCTGGAATTTTGTGGCCAATTCTGGGCACCAACTTTAGAAAGGATGTCAAGGTCTTGTCGAAAAAGTGCAGAGGAGATTCTCCAGAACAAATCAGGGAAGACTTCTGGAAGGTATTTTTGTGATGCACGTGTGGTGAACCATTGTTGGTTACCACCAGGAGTGCTGAGCCATGGTCTGGCCAGTACTATGAGTCTGTAGATATGTTACTGTTGGGGTTAGGGTTGGGCTGTTCTACCTGTTAATATAGTCCTATGGTACACCCCAGTTGGCTCCGCCTTCTGGGAGAGGTATAAAGGTCACTGCTCTGCCTGGCGACCCTTTAGTCTGGGATTGTATATTGTATATAGTAGCTCCGTTATTGTTGGCAATAAAAGCCTTTATTTCCCGGGTACATCCTGCCTCCCGTGTGATTTATCGTGCATCAATTTTATTGCCAACAAGTAAAATTTTTTTTTTGAAAAAAACCCAAAAGAAAACCATGGAGCAAATGCTGAAACCCAAACGGCTTACGTTGGACCCACGTGCGGCGGGAGCATCGAACACCTTTGACCACTGGTTGAAGTGTTTCCAAGATTACCTCGATGTCTCCACAGCGGTCACCGATGACGCCGACAGACTCCGGGTCCTCCACGCGAGGGTAAGCGACGCTGTATACTTAGCGATCCGTGAGGCCCAAGACTACCAAGGGGCCCTCGAGCTTCTCAAAAAGCGATACAACAAACCACCGAATGAGATCCATGCTCGACACCTCCTAGCCACTCGACGGCGGCAGCCCGGCGAAACGACGGAACAGTACCTGTGTGAACTTCAGCAGCTAGCCAGAGACTGCAACTGCAAGTCAGTGTCGGCAGCCCAGTACATGAGCGACCTAGTTCGAGACGCGTTCGTGGCGGGAATCGGCTCGTCGTACATCCGCCTCCGGCTGCAGGAGCAAGGTAACCTCGACCTCACTAAAACCATGGAATTAGCTGACGCTCTAGAAACGGCCTCCAAAAGTCTGGAGATGTACCCCGACGACCGTGTGGGGACATTGTGGCAGGTGCAGCCGCAGACTCCACTTTAATCAGCGGGATCGAAAAACTGCGCCATTGCGTTTCCAGCCTTGGACCTGACGACGGCAGCAGCTCCAGGTGGCCCGCGATGTTACTTCTGTGGGGGGGTGAAACACCCTCGGCAGCGATGTCCAGCTAAAGCGGTATTGTGCTCCGCCTGTGGCAAGAAGGGACATTATTCCAAAGTATGCCGGACCAAATCACTCTCCAAACACAACAGTGCGGCGTGTGACTCCCCGGAGCCGGCCTCCTTGTCTTCTGCGTCTTCGAGGTCTTCCACCACGTGCGATTCCAGGACGTCGCCATTCCTAACGACGGAGTCGCAACACACGTGCAACCTGCAGGGGCCGCCGGTTTTGGCGCCATCGACCACGTGCGACCTATGGGGGCAGCCATTTTGGTCGGCACCGACCACAAATGACCAGCAGGGGCCGTCATCAACCATCTCAGCTGCCTGCAGTTGCACCCATGATCCAACGGTGGCGCCGATCATCCTGGACCAGGCCAAGCCTCACAGACTCGACAAGTCCATGATGGACATACAGGTAAACGGACGCCAGATTTATTGTTTGTTTGACAGCGGGAGCATGGAGAGCTTCATTCACCCGGTCACCGTGAAGCGGTGCGGTCTCCAGATTCGGACTGTCAAGCAGACAATTTCGATGGCGTCAAGGTCCCGGTCTGTCACCGTGCTAGGGAGCTGCGTGGTCAACCTGACGGTGCAGGGCACGGTTTACGAGAACTTCAGGCTCCTTGTGTTACCGCACCTTTGCGCGCCGATACTCCTGGGACTAGATTTTATGGTCCACCTGAAGAGTGTAACCCTGCAGTACGATGGGCCACTCCCTCTGCTTTCAGTGGGAGATCTGCAGCCTCTAAATTGCCCAACGCGCTCCACATGTAGTCTCTCGACGCTCAGGATTACCACACCCTCCCTATTCCAGAATCTCGTGCCAGGCTGCAAGCCCATCGCAACAAAGAGCAGGCGTTACAGCGCTGAGGATCGGATCTTCATTCGATCTGAAGTTCAGCGGCTCCTCAAGGAAGGGATCATTCAACCTAGCGCTAGTCCTTGGAGAGCACAAGTCATGGTGGTTAAGAATGGGAACAAACCCCGGATGGTCATAGACTATAGTCAGACCATTAACAGATACACGCAGCTGGATGCGTATCCCCTCCCGCGCATATCTGACATGGTCAGTCAGATTGCGCAGTACCGGGTGTTCTCCACCATCGACTTAAAATCTGCTTAGCACCAGCTCCCCATTCGCCCAGAGGACCGACAATACAGGGCCTTTGAGGTGGATGGTCGCCTGTACCACTTTTTAAGGGTTCCCTTTGGTGTCACGAATGGGGTCTTGGTCTTCCAGCGTGCTATGGACCGAATGGTGGACCAGAACGGGCTGCGGGCTACCTTCCCGTACCTGGATAACGTCACCATCTGCGGCCATGACCAGCAGGACCATGATGCCAACCTTCTTAGATTCTTACGCAATGCATCTCGCCTGAATCTGACCTACAACAGGGAGAAGTGTGTATTTCGCACGCGCCGCCTAGCTATCCTTGGATACGTGGTGGAAAACAGGGTCCTTGGCCCTGATCCAGACCGTATGCGTCCCCTCCTCGAACTCCCCCTGCCCACTAGCATAAAAGCACTGAGAAGATGCTTAGGCTTCTTCTCATACTATGCACAGTGGGTTCCCAATTACGCGGACAAAGCCCGTCCGCTCATCAAGTCTACCTCCTTTCCCCTAACAACAGAGGCTCGCTTAGCCTTTGCAGGAATAAAAGCCGACATCGCGAAAGCCACGATGCACGCTATTGATGAGTCCATCCCCTTCCAGGTGGAGAGTGATGCATCTGATTTCGCCCTGGCCGCCACAGTTAACCAGGCGGGCAGGCCCGTCGCCTTTTTCTCTCGCACCCTCCAAGGCCCTGAAATTCAGCATTCTGCGGTGGAAAAGGAGGCCCAGGCCATTGTGGAGGCCGTTCGGCATTGGCGCCATTACTTGGCGGGAAAACGGTTCACTCTGCTCACGGACCAGCAATCCGTGGCGTTCATGTTCAACAACACGTTACGGGGTAAGATCAAGAATGATAAAATCTTGAGGTGGAGAATCGAACTCGCCACCTACAATTATGATATCATGGACCGTCCAGGGAAGCTCAATGAGCCCTCAGACGCCCTGTCGCGTGGAACATGTGCTAGTGTGCAGGAGAATCGATTACAGGCCCTCCACAATGACCTCTGCCATCCGGGGGTCACTCGGCTCTTCCACTTCATAAAGGCCCGGAATCTACCCTACTCGGTGGAGGATGTCAGGTCCATAACCAGAAGCTGCCAGGTATGCACGGAATGCAAACCGCACTTCTACCGAGCTGACAGGGCACACCTCATTAAGGCCACTCGTCCCTTCGAAAGACTGAGTGTGGACTTCAAGGGCCCCCTTCCCTCGACAGATCGGAACGTGTACTTCCTCAATGTGTTTGATGAGTACTCACGATTCCATTTTGTCATTCCCTGTTCTGATATGACCGCTGCCACGGTTATCAAGGCATTACGGGATCTTTTCACCCTGTTCGGTTACCCCTGTTATATCCACAACGATAGGGGTTCGTCGTTCATGAGCGATGACTTGAGGCAATACCTGCTCTCATATGGGATTGCCTCTAGTAGAACCACGAGCTACAACCCAAGGGGTAACGGACAGGTTGAACGAGAGAATGCTACAGTCTGGAAGGCTGTCTTACTGGTGTTGAGGTCTAAAGGTCTTCCAGTCTCCCGTTGGCAAGAGGTACTCCCTGATGCGCTCCACTCCATACGCTCACTCCTGTGTACGGCAACCAACGCTACTCCTCATGAGAGAATGTTTTCATTCCCTAGGAAGTCTTCCTCTGGGACCTCATTACCGTCTTGGTTGACGTACTCAGGACCTGTCCTCCTGCGGCGGCATGTTAGGACCCGCAGGTCCGACCCTTTGGTTGAACAGGTCCATCTCCTCCACGCCAACCCTCAGTATGCCTATGAGGCATATCCTGACGGGCGAGAGGACACGGTCTCGATTCGAGATCTGGCGCCAGCAGGGGGCTTGGAAACCCCTGTCGCTCCCACACCCCCAGTTAGGGACCCCCCGACCATTATCTCTCCTCCTGACACGGCGCGGGCAGTATCGGGACCACCACTTAACCCTCTTACTCCCGTGTACAGCTTGCCTGAGTCCAGGAGATTGTCGCCACCTCGAGGCGTGCTCGAGTCCAGCGGATTGTCACCACCTCGTGGTCTACCGGCCCGTGAGGAACTGGAGGAGTCACTGGACACCGCCTTGGAGAGAAGGTCACCGCGATTGCCTGAACCGGCGTCATCGTCAGTGTTGAGGAGGTCGCAGCGACGGTGCGGTCCCCCAAACCGTTTGAACTTATAGACAGATGAACAATTGTTCTGTTTTTGTGCCCCGCCGGCCTTTGTTTTCAAAGGAGGGGTGAATGTGGTGAACCAGTGTTGGTTACCACCAGGAGTGCTGAGCCATGGTTTGGCCAGCACTATGAGTCTGTAGATATGTTACTGTTGGGGTTAGGGTTGGGCTGTTCTACCTGTTAATATAGTCCTATGGTACACCCCAGTTGGCTCCGCCTTCTGGGAGAGGTATAAAGGTCACTGCTCTGCCTGGTGACCCTTTAGTCTGGGATTGTATATTGTATATAGTAGCTCCGTTATTGTTGGCAATAAAAGCCTTTATTTCCCGGGTACATCCTGCCTCCCGTGTGATTTATCGCGCATCAGCATGCAAGGTGGGTGGCTTGCTAAGTCAGTTCAGCTGTGGGTTTAGAGTCACATGTTGGCCAGACGAGGTAAGGATAGCAGTGAACCAGATGGATTTTTACAACAATGGTTTCATGGTGAACAATCAAGGGGGCGATTTTCCCAAAAAGAAACTAAGTGGAAGATTTTCCCACCCATTTTTTGGGTCAGATGAATTTCCAATGTCTTCTCCGTACCCCCAACCCCACTGATCCCTAATGCAGAGTGTGCAGAATTCAAACGTCACCGAGCGCCATTGTGGGATTTGAACCCAGATCTCTAGATTACTAGTCCAGTGACAATACCACTACACCACTGCCTCCCCTTGCTTTCAAGAGCAGGGAAGGTTTAGGCAAGATTTGATAGAGGTACGCAAAATCTGAAGGCTTTTGATGGAGTAAATGAGGAGAAACAGGTTCCAGTGGCAGCAGAAGACACAAATTGCAGGCAATGAACAAAACAACTAGAGGCTATATGAGAAAATAAATTGATGCATCTGGTTATGATGAACTGAAACTCACTGCATGAAAGGGTGGTGGCAGCAAAATCAGAAAGAGCTTTCCAGTGGGAATTGGATAAATAATTGAAGGAGGAAAATTTGCTGGGCTGTAGGGAAAGATTAGGAGATTGTGACTAATTAAATAGCTCTTTCAAAGAACTGCCACTGGTGTGAAGGGCCAAATGGCTTCCTCCTGTGCCCTATCATTCCGTGATTGAATACAATTCCTCACTCTCACCTAGATATTTTTAATGTACTTAAGTTTATATTTTTTTAAACAACTATCAGTGTAACAAAATCTATCCTGGGGAATTCCTGGAAAATATGCTTGCTCCTGACTCCAAAACGTGCAGGCAAATCATCGAACGCCATTGGGCCATTGCCACTTCAGAATAATAATTTTACAAAGCTATAATGCCCTAACTATGTTAGGGGTTGTGGGTTTTAACAAAAAAGAAAAGAATGTAACAACCAACATACTTTATTCCAGAAGATGTTCTCTGCACTGCACAGAGTACAAACTAAAAGTAAACCTGTGGCATCACCATCAAATCATGTGGTCAGCTCTTCATGCAACCCTTTTAAATATATTACAAAAGCTTATCTGTGATTTTGGGAATGGACGCAGATCACAAATCATAGATACTTCAGCACAGAAAGGGACCATTTACCTCATAAATGCTTTCGCTGTTGCCTGCGATAGATGCACAGTTGAGCTATCTATTTCAATTACTTTCGCCTGCTTTCTCCCAGCCTCTGAATATTAATTTTCTTCATATGCTTGTCGAACTCCCCCATAAATGCAGTGATTGATCTGAAGCAATGTCTTCCATTTGAAGAATAGTAATACTTTCCATCCTCTAACTCTTTGATATGAAAGAAAATTAATTTCCCTTTCTGCTTCTGTGACAATTCCAAATTTATGCCTTTTCTTTTGAACAGTATGATTACTTTTTTGTGATTTACTATTTCACAGACTTTTGAAATGTTGAATACTTCTTAAAACCCTTTGTCAAAATAGTCCGAGCTTTCAAGCAATAACAAACTTGGATTTACAGGTACTATATAAATGCAGCTGTGAATGGGTGCGGTAGGATTGAACTATGCACGCAGCCTGATATTCTGACTTTGGAAAAGAGTCAGAAATAAAAGGCGGGGGGGGGGGGTGGATCGGGGAACTATAATGCCACAAAATATGATATTTTCTGTAAAAATAAAATATCCTCCCAGTCATCCGTTACATTAACTGGAATGTTCTGTGCAAATTCAGCTTAGTCAGTTTATAAATAACTTCCTTTACAGAATGACCTGTGGAAAAGGCTTCCATAATGTGACAGCTCTGTGGTTATAATCAGTGCAGTAATGAGTGGTAGACACCTGTGAGTCACTTTCATAAGTAGCTACCTTGTTATAATGTGTTGGTGCTTCAAATATTTGCCATGGAGTAATGGAATGCAAGTCTCCTTGTGACTCCCATACAGCACACCTGTCATCAGAAATACCCAAGGGTCATTTTCTGATCATAAGCATTAGCCATGAAAACATAGCCTAGCTTGTTAAAATAGTCGGAAAGGAAAATTAAGACTTATTAGACAAAACATTGAGTACGTAAGCAATTAATCACAGATAATAAATCATGATTTTATAGGATCCCTGCAGTGCAGAAGGAGGCTATTTAGCACATCAAGTCTGCACCAACCACAAATCCTACCAGGCCCTATCCCCGTAACCCCCCATATATTTACCCTGCTAAACCCTGGCACTAAGGGGCAATTTACCATAGCCAGTCAACCTAAGCTGCACATCTTTGGACTGAGAGAGAATACCGGAGCACCCGGAGGAAACCCACGCAGACACGGGGAGAATGTGTCCCGAGGTAGTGACCCGAGGCCGGATTTGAACCCTGGTCCCTGGAGCTATGAGGCAGCAGTGCTAACCACTGTGCCGCCGTGCCGCCCCAATAACAATAAAATGTAATACGTTTTGCAGAAAAACACACAAAATGAAAAGGAAAGAGCTGGCATTGATGTGGCACCCATCATGATTTCAAGTGCTTTTACACCCAGTGAAGTTTTTTTTATTGAAGTGTATTTATTCACTGGTGTAATGTAGGAAACATCGCAGCCAATTTGCACAAAATAAAAGCAAAAGACTGTGGATGCTGCAATCTGAAACAAGAACAAAGAATTCTGGAAAAACTAAACAGCTCTGCCAGCACCTGTAGGGGAATGAAGTTCCAGGAGCAACAATCACCAGATTTAATTGTTTAGCGTTTTAGCAGTTTAGCTTGTGTAATAAATATTTGCCAGGACTTGGAGAGAATGCCCCTGCTGTTCATTGAAATAGTGCCATAGGATTATTTTGTGCCCCATCTGTTTTATTCAAAAAGGCATCTCTGACAGTGTAGTGCTCCATTGCCACTACATTGAAGTGTACATACTCTTCAAAGCATTGAATACTCACTGAATAGTAATTGGTACTGCCCTTCCAATGGGGCAGCACACCTTTGGCACTGCGCCTCTGATAGTGCAGCATTCCATCAGTACCCTGACCCGCCAACAAGATAGGAGGAAATAAGTTCGGTGGGGCAGGAGAATGCTGACACAATGGGCCTACCAGGACAGTCCTTTTTGTGGATTTTGGGAAGTAGATAGTAGCGGGCTGTCCGGTGTTGGGAGACCATGATGTTGGAAGCTGTGGGGGGAAGGTATCTGGAGGAAATGAGGTCGGTAACAGTGTTGGAGATGATGACTTGATGTTCAGTGGTGTGGCCATGGTCCGGGGGAGGTAGGAAGAAGTATCTGAGAGTTGGCGCTCAGCCTCTGCGAGATAGAGGTCAGTACGCCAGACAACAGCAGCACCCCCTTTGTCGGCAGGTTTGATGACAAAGTCGGGGTTGGACCTGAGGGAGCGAAGGGTGGAAAGTTCGGAAGGAGAGAGGTTGGAATGGGTGAGGCAGGGGGTAGGAAAATTAAGATGGCCAATGTCCTGTCGACAGTTCCTAATGAAAAGATCAAGGGCAGGTAATTGTCCTGATGGGGGTGTCCAATTGGAGGCATAATGTTGGAGGCACTTGAAAGGATCTGTGGAACGGTGGAAGACTCTTGCCCAAAGAAATGGGCACGGAGACGAAGGCGACGGAAGAAGAATTCAACATCATGTCGAGCCTGGAATTCATTGAGGTGGGGACGTAAGGGTATGAAGCTGAGTTCTTTGCTGAGAACAGCACGCTCAGCCTCAGAGAGGGGAAGGTCGGAGGGCATGGTGAACACATGGCAAGGGCTGGGGCTAGAAGAGATGGAGTTCGAGGATTGGGACTGGTGGAGGGCTTAGGGTGCGCAGTGGTGTTGGTGAGTTGTTGAAGCTTGCATTCCTTAACATCTGCAAGAAACAGGAAAAGTTTTTTTATTAAGATGTTGAATGATGCAGAGGATGAAATGAAACTGGGGACAGGGACAGCTTTGCGAGAGAGTAAGACGGTGCTGCTGGAGAGAGATGTCGAGTGTCTTCATGTGGTGGCGCATGGCACTGAGTGTGGCTTTCAGAATGCAGTGAGAACAGCAGTTCGAAGAATGTTGTATATGCTGGAAGTACCTGTAATCCTGGTGGTTACATGCAAGGTGGAATTTGAGTTGAAATCCATGTGGGGTAAGTCTCTTTTTCAAAGTTTTGACAAAGGGTCATCTGGACTCGAAACCTCAGCTCTTTTCTCTCCTCACAGATGCTGCCAGACCTGCTGAGATTTTCCAGCGTTTTCTCTTTTGGTTTCAGATTCCAGCATCCGCAGTAATTTGCTTTTATTGATGAACAGGGTACTATAGGAGGGTATCCAAATGAACTACAGCGCAAGAGAATGCAAAATAAGGTGTTTTCTTTAAGCATAAGCAACAGCTTTGCCCTATTTGCTGCCTTTAAAACTATTGGTGTCAATCCTCCTGGTACTTGTTCGGTATGCCTGACTGAAAAATGTACATTTCAGAAGTATTCCGGCTGTGAAATATGTTTTAAAGTTTATTTAGTAGTCACAAGTAAGGCTTACATTAACACTGCAATGAAGTTACTGTGAAATTCCCCTAGTTGCCACAGTCTGGCACTTGTTTGGATCAATGCACCTAACCAGCACGTCTTTCAGACTGTGGGAGGAAACCGGAGCACCCGGAGGAAACCCACACAGATACGGGGAGAACCTGCAAACTCCACGCAGACAGTGACCCAAGCCGGGAATCGAATCCAGGTCCCTGGGGCTGTGAGGCAGCAGTGCTAACCACCGTGCCGCCCAGTTTTGATTCATTTATGGAGAATTAAACAAAATAGAAAAAATGAAAATATCCAATAGTACGTTACTGATGCCAAAAGAGAAATAAGTCAGTCTCACAGATTGTTGCAGTTGATATTTTTAAATTTTATTTGTTTATGGGATGTGGGTGTTGCAGGCTAGGCCAGCATTTATTGTACAGTTCCAATTGCCCTTGAGAAGGTGATAGTGAGCAAACTTCTTTAACTGCTGCAGTCTATCTATGGAGGGGCTTTCTTATGAGGAGAGGTTAAAAAGGTTGGACCTGTATTCACTGGAGTTCAGAAGAATGAGAGGTTGACCTCATTGAGACGCATAGGGTTCTCAGGGGACCTGACAGGGTAGATACTGAGAGGCTGTTTCCCCTTGTGGGAGTGTCAAGGACCAGGGGGCATGATCTCAGGGAAAGGGGTGGCCCATTAAAGCAGATGAAGATGAATTTCTTCTGAGGGTAGTGAATCTGTGGAATTCTTTACCGTAGAGGCTGGGTTGTTAAGTATATTCAAGGCTGAGAGAGACGGATATTTTAAACTAAGGGAATCAAGGGTTATGGGGATAAAGCGGGAAAGTGGAGTTGAGGATTATGATATCAGTTTTTTTGTGACTATCATAAGCTTTATTTTTCTGTTTAATCTTCCCCTATATTTTTCTAGACAACCAGGGGGTCTAGATTTGGCAGTACCATTCTAATTTTTGGAGGGGACATGTCTGCTTTGTAACTTAAGGATCTAACTTAATGGCTTACCATTGATTTATTCTTGTCCAGTCCACCTCAGCCAAATCACTTCTCAGTTTTATAAAATTTGCCTTCCTCTGATTAATCTCTGTCCTTGTAAATCTAACTGAATAATCGTCATTATCCCCAATATGGTCACCTTCTGTCACTTGACCCATTGGCCCATCTTCATTTCCCATGACTAAACCAGAATTGCGTCTTCTCTGTGGACTTGTCACATATTGTTCTTTTAAAAATTCCTGGACACAGTACATGGATTTTACGCCCTCAATGTCCCTCGTATTGTTTGAAACTCAGTTGATATTGGGATAGTTAAAGTCTCCTACTATTATTTGCTTCTTATTCCAACAAGCAGAAATTTGCCGACATATTTGTTCTTCTATCTCCCTCTCACTATCTGGGGGGTCTGTAGTATACTCCTGGTAGTGTGACTGCCCCTTTTTTATTCCTAAGCTCAACCTCAATTGTTAATCCGTTTTGTATATCATCCCTTCTCACAACTGTAATTGATTCTTTAACCAATAATGCTTCCTCCTCCTTTCTCGTCACCCATCCTATCCTGGCTGAAAACTCTATATCCAGGAATATTAAACTGCCAATTTTGCCCCTCCTTTAACGAGGTTTCCGCTATAGCAATGACATCCTGCTGCCATGTGTTTATCTGTGCCCCTAGTTCGTCTGCCTTGTTTGTAATGCTTCTTGCATTGAAGTATAAACAATTTCCTTTGCTCGACGCTTTTTAACTTTCGTTTCTTTTGTCTTTCTGAGTCGCCGACTACATCACTGACGAATGTTCTACCTCTCATTTCCTGATCTGAATCTGACTTATTTAAGCCTACCCTTTGGCTCCCATCTCCCTGCCATACTAATTTAACACCTCCCAATGGAACTAACAAAAGTCCCATGAGGGTATTGGTCCCAGCTCTGCCCATTCCATCCAGCCTGTACATAGAACATAGAACATAGAACATTACAGCGCAGAACAGGCCCTTCGGCCCACGATGTTGCACCGACCAGTTAAAAAAAAAAAAAACTGTGACCCTCCAACCTAAACCAATTTCTTTTCGTCCATGAACCTATCTACGGATCTCTTAAACGCCCCCAAACTAGGCGCATTTACAACTGATGCTGGCAGGGCATTCCAATCCCTCACCACCCTCTGGGTAAAGAACCTACCCCTGACATCGGTTCTATAACTACCCCCCCTCAATTTAAAGCCATGCCCCCTCGTGCTGGATTTCTCCATCAGAGGAAAAAGGCTATCACTATCCACCCTATCTAAACCTCTAATCATCTTATATGTTTCAATAAGATCCCCTCTTAGCCGCCGCCTTTCCAGCGAAAACAATCCCAAACCCCTCAGCCTCTCCTCATAGGATCTCCCCTCCATACCAGGCAACATCCTGGTAAACCTCCTCTGCACCCTCTCCAAAGCCTCCACATCCTTCCTGTAATGTGGGGACCAGAACTGCACACAGTACTCCAAGTGCGGCCGCACCAGAGTTGTGTACAGTTGCAACATAACGCTACGACTCCTAAATTCAATCCCCCTACCAATAAACGCCAAGACACCATATGCCTTCTTAACAACCTTATCTACTTGATTCCCAACTTTCAGGGATCTATGCACACATACACCTAGATCCCTCTGCTCCTCCACACTATTCAAAGTCCTCCCGTTAGCCCTATACTCAACACATCTGTTATTCCTACCAAAGTGAATTACCTCACACTTCTCCGCATTAAACTCCATCCGCCACCTCTCGGCCCAACTTTGCAACCTGTCTAAGTCTTCCTGCAAACTACGACACCCTTCCTCACTGTCTACCACACCACCGACTTTGGTGTCATCAGCAAATTTGCTAATCCACCCAACTATACCCTCATCCAGATCATTAATAAATATTACAAACAGCAGTGGCCCCAAAACAGATCCCTGAGGTACACCACTTGTAACCGCACTCCATGATGAATATTTACTATCAACCACCACCCTCTGTTTCCTATCCGCTAGCCAATTCCTGATCCAATTTCCTAGATCACCCCCAATCCCATACATCTGCATTTTCTGCAGAAGCCTACCATGGTGAACCTTATCAAACGCCTTACTAAAATCCATATATACCACGTCCACTGCCTTGCCCCCATCCACCTCCTTGGTCACTTTCTCAAAAAACTCAATAAGGTTAGTAAGGCACGACCTACCTGCCACAAAACCATGCTGACTATCACCTATCAATTCATTACTCTCCAAATAACTATAAATCCTATCCCTTATAATTTTTTCCAACATCTTGCCGACAACAGAAGTGAGACTCACCGGTCTATAATTCCCGGGGAAGTCTCTGTTCCCCTTCTTAAACAATGGGACAACATTCGCTAACCTCCAATCTTCTGGTACTATACCAGAGGCCAACGACGACCTGAAGATCAGAGCCAGAGGCTCTGCAATCACTTCTCTTGCCTCCCAGAGAATCCTTGGATAAATCCCATCCGGACCAGGGGATTTATCTATTTTCAGACCCTCCAGAATATCCTGCACATCCTCCTTATCAACTGTAATACTGTCTATTCTACTCCCCTGCAACCCAGTGTCCTCCTCAGCTATATTCATGTCCCCTTGCGTGAACACCGAAGAGAAATATTGGTTCAATGCTTCACCAATCTCCTCCGGTTCCACACATAACTTCCCTCTGCCATCTATAACTGGCCCTAAACTTGCCCTAACCAACCTTCTGTTCTTGACATACCTATAGAACGCCTTAGGATTCTCTTTAACCCTATCCGCCAAAGTCTTCTCATGTCCCCTTTTAGCCCTTCTAAGCTCGCTCTTCAACTCCCTCTTAGCCAATCTAAAGCTTTCTAGTGCACTACCCGAGTGCTCACGTCTCATCCGAACATAAGCCTCCTTTTTCTTTTTAACCAACAAAGAAACTTTGTACAGGTCCCACCTTCCCCAGAACTTTGTACAGGTCCCACCTTCCCCAGAACCAGTCTCAATGCCTCAAGAATCTAAACCCCTCCCTGGTACGCCATTTCTCCCGCCACGCAGTCATCTGATCTATCCTCTTATTCCTGCTCTCGCCAGTGTGAGGCACTGGGAGTAATCCTGAGATAACTACATTTGAGGTCCTGCACTTCTCCTAACTTCCTATATTCAGCTTGCAGACTATCATCCCTTTGTCTACCTATGTCGTTGATACCTATGTGTACCACGACCACTGGCTGTTCACCCCCCCTCTCCAGAATATCCTATAGCCGCACAGTGACATCCCTGACCCTGACACCAGGGAGGCAACATGCCAGCCTGGATTGACATCTGCGGCCACAGAAATGCCTGTCCGTACCCCTTACTATTGAATCCCCTATCACTACAGCCCTGCTGTTTGTTTTCTTCTCCTTCTGTTCAGCAGACCTCCCATGGTGCCATGTACTTGGCTGTTGTTGCTTTCCCCCAATAGGCCACCCTCCCCATCCCGCCCCAATAGTATCCAAAGCGATATATCTGTTTGAGAGGGGTTGACCACAGGGGATTCCTGCATTTCCTTCCTCACTAGTTCTGCTGTATATTAAAACAAATAACAATAGTCATATATATCAGACACAAATGGAATGCTGCATCAGAATGTTTCTGATGTGTTAGCTACATCACAGTACAATGAATATCATAGCAGGCTACAAATTAAATCCAAAATTACTTGGATCAACTGCACAGAATAAGTGCCAAGAACTATTTGATATACCAGCCAGCTCAGCAATGCATCAAGTTTATACACACCATAAGGAAACGTCAATGAACTACTCCATATCTAGGCGGTATATCTTTTTACATTTGCGTTGTCATTTTAATGGAGCCACTTATGAATTTTTGGCAAGTTGACAAATAGTTCTTTAAAATTCATAGACCCCCAAAAATAATGAAGTTAGGAAGAACAGTGCGAATGTGTACATGTTACATTAGCAAAGAACTAGGCTGGATGTCAGAAGATATTTCTTTTCATACAGCCGTAGCATGTAACAATTTGTTGGGCTGTGCAATGAGTAGAAATTCAATGTAAAGGTACAAAAGGGAGCTGAAGAAGTTTTGAATTTGCTGGGATATTGGAGGATGTACGTCCCATGATCGCTGATTTTTCCTCCAATTTTTCATTGCCTTTGGAGATCAGAGAAATTTCCCAGAGATTTTCTTCCCCCTTAAATTGGTCCAAGGGTTTTTAATGAAGTGTCTCCTGCCAATGCAAGATGGCTGCCGTTACCCAACTGTACCTGCACACTGGCTGCGCATGCAATCCCTGTGGGATTGGTGGGACAATGTTACATGGATCCAGCATTGGGGAAATAATAGCTTGGTCGTGGAGTCGTGGTCTGGAAGAAGATGGGAGTCGGTTAGCAATTGTCCCCAGACAATTAGGTTTTTCTGTCACAAAACAGTGATAGCCTTCGCGGCAGGGTTCGGAATGGAGAGTGACAAATTCAAGAAAAAAAACAATGTAGAAGCTCAGATGGGATCCCCGGACAGACATAAAACCCCTTCCACTTGCCTGGGAAAACTTCCCCTCAGAGGTCTGCACTGTTTGTCAGGCAGGACAGGCCCCATCCAGTAAAGTCTGTCATCTAATGTTACAGCTTGAGGGAAGAGCATAGTCGGGAACACAGACAGTCAAAAATATCCATGCTACCTTGTTTCCCGACCATAACCCCACCCAAAGTTAAAACGCATTCCATTGGTGACTGTTTGGGAGGTATGGCAAATAAAATGGAGTATGGCATATCAATCATGGATCAGTTGGTGAAACTCTCATCTTATTTATTCTTTTAATGGGCTGTGGTGTCACTGGCAAGGCCAGCATCTATTGCCCAGCTCTAATTGCCCTTGAGAAGGTGTTGGGAGCTGCCTTCTTGAACTGTCCCAATCTACGTGGTCCACATCCTCTGAGTCAGCAGGATGTGAACTACAAGTTCCTTCGAGTCAGGACATGATGAAAATCAAAGCTGATCCAGTGAAATACTGAGGGAATGCTGCATGGTTAGAGATGGCACCTTTCCAACGAGATATTAAACTGAGGCCCAGTCTGACATCTCAGGGATGTAAAAGATTCCACAGCAGGGGAATTATCTCTGATGTCTTTGTCAATATGTATTTGTCAATGAACATCACACACATACACACAGATTATTTGGCTGTTATATTACTGTCTGTGGGGTTTACTGTGCAGAACTGGGCTGCCACATTTCCCATTTTACAATAACTATGCCTCAAAAGTACTTTATCAACTGTAAAGCACTGTGGGACACTCTGTGTTTGTGAAAGGTGCTAAATAAATGCAAGCCTTCTTCTAAAAGTTGTACCATGGCAGTATGGGATGGGTTTTGATGGACCAGCTGTTCCTTTTCCTGTATTTTTTCATATATGATCATATACTGCCAAGGTTTATTGTGGGCAAATTATTAGGGATTCAACTTTTATATCTGAATTATGCCATTGACTACATGGAGAATTTTGGGTTATGGG
Organism: Mustelus asterias; assembly: GCF_964213995.1. Classification (NCBI taxonomy): domain Eukaryota; kingdom Metazoa; phylum Chordata; class Chondrichthyes; order Carcharhiniformes; family Triakidae; genus Mustelus; species Mustelus asterias. The sequence continues at coordinate 131,992,664 of NC_135803.1, read as the reverse complement.
GGTTCCTTTGAATATTGATATATTAGAATTGTCATGCAATACTTACTACTCGCTGGGTATAACTGCAACACACAAGAAGCAGATCATTTGTTAGGCACCCTGCCAATCAATTCAAATCCATACCTGCTTATATATTATGTACAGGATTCACTGCAGGAACTCTCCAAGATTACTTTGGCAGCAACAATAATTACTGTCAATCAGGTCTCAAGCAGAAATATCATTAGAACACCACCTATTTCCAAGTATCACATCATTCTTATTTGAACTGATACTAATTTATAAATAATCTTTGGGTGATTTCCTACCTAACACCTTTAGTACATGAAGTGCAGCAGTTTAAGAAGAAGGCCCATGGGCCAAGGGCAATTTCAAATGGGCAACAAATGTCATCATGACAGTAGTGCCACTGCCTGGCTTAGTCAAACAAATTATATACTGGCTCTCCAAATGATCACCTTATCCAAATCTCAAGGGTGTGGAGATGTCGGCATTGGACTGGGGTGGACACAGTAAGAAGTCACACAACACGAGGTTAAAGTCCAGCAGGTTTATTTGGAATCACGAGCTTTCAGAGCCTTGCTCCTTCATCAGGCCAGCATCCACTCACCTGGTGAAGGGGCAACGCTCCGAAAGCTTGTGGTTCCAAATAAATCTGCTGGACTTTAACCTGGTGTTGTGAGACTTCTTTCTGTGCCAAATCTCAAGGTATGGGCAATGAATACTACCCCAGTCAACGAAACCCTTCAATGAATAAAAAAGTAACACTAAAGGTCAAATTTGGCTTACTTGACAACAGTCGTCGTGAAATCATTTCAACGAAAAAACCCCACACATTTACACATCTTGGGACATTAAGGGGGAAATTAGCATGGCCAATCCACCTATTTTGCACATCTTTGGACTGTGCGAGGAAACCGGAATGCCCGGAGAAACCCTACGCAGACACGGGGAGAATGTGCAGACTCCACACAGACAGTCAAGGCCGGGATTGAAGCTGGGTCCCTGGCACTATGAGGCAGCAGTGTTAACCACTGTGCCACCCTGCTGCCCCCAAAAATGGACCAAACTTGTGATTAAGTGAAAAAGGAACTGAGAGGGGAACTGGTCCATCACTTCATGATGTGAAAGCAGTACTCCATCTCTGCCCATCCTTCTTTTTAAACATTCTTTAAACACAACCTGGTTAAATCGAAACAGTGACTCCAAAAACAGAACAAATGAGCAGAATACTGGTATAAATCATTACTGAGACTATAAATAAATGAGAGTTCTACCTTATTGAAAAACATTCAATATCATGATTTTTTTAAAAATGGAGCAAAGCATATTCAGCCAGCTGAGTTGAAAATGTAGAATCTAAATTAAACTGTTCTCTTAAACTTTCTTAATTATCTGCAGGACAGTTAGGTATTAATTTATAGTAAAAGATGCAGTACATTGGGAAATTCTGTGACAATGCAGATTGTATTTATCCTATAAGGAAATAAGACGTACTAAAACCAATTGGTCTTTTCTTATTGTGCGTTTTCCTGTTTTCAAAATTATTCAGTGAAAGAAGTGAATAATTATTTGCATCTTTTAAATGTGCAGATCGTGGGCTAGTAGTGTGCATTGAATAACTCACATTTATTAAATTCAAAGCAGTTGTATAAACCTTTTCATGCACCATAGAATGTGACAAGAGATATCAAAGATTAAATCTGGATAAGAAAAACTAGTAGTGCGTTTCAAAATTCCCTATGTGCAGGATTTGCATCAGAGTGGAAATATCCTTCACAACGTTCCAACATGAAAGGTGCAACATAACAGCTGAAACTGGTATCTAGCTGTTTTTGGAATTGTTATTCCTGCATTATTAATAACATGTCAGAGCAGTCCCACTGTAAAACTGGGGATGGGTTAAGAACAATAGTACTGCTTCGGTTCTGTATACTGTCAGTCTGTTATGATCAGAAAATTCATTAGCAAATACCAATGGGCAGAACTCCATTAGTATTTGAATATCCACATGCCTTTCTCCACTGCTTGATGTAGTGGTATTGTCACTAGACTAGTAGTCCAGAGAACCGGAGCAAGATCTGGGGACTTTACAAATCCCACCAAGGCAGATGGTGAAATTTGAATTCAATAAAAATCTGGAATTGAAAATCTAATGATGACCATAAAACCATTGTCGATTGTCGTATTAAAAAAAAAACCCCATCTGGTTCATTAATGTCCTTCAGGGAAGGAACTCCGGCATCCTTACCTGGTCTGGTCTACATGTGACTTCAGATCCACAGCAATGTGGTTGACTCTCAAACACCTTCTGAAATGGAGAGCAGTTAGGGACAGACAGCGACGCTCACATCCCATAACTGTATTTTTAAAAATAGCATTATCATCATTGTTCATTTAGACCACTTTTAAACATGTCCCTAATACTCCATATTCAGTGCAGGGGCATTACACCTGCAGTCCCTAAGAGACACTTGGTGCCTTCAGGCACAGCACATCAGCACCAAAGCAAAGATAGGTTAGTCCCATTTGTGCTTATTTTCTGCGGTTTTCTATCAAGTTTGTGAACCCAGAGATTTGGAAAAAAGTATTCTTAGTGCCTTGACAGAAAAATCCAAAAATTAACATTTATAAGGTAAAGTCACCATAGTCCCAGATGACCATAGGCTGCTCTGGTGGTGACTTAACTTGAGAGTCGCCACACCTCAGGTGAGGTTCAGAAAGCTTTCATGAATAACTTCAGCAGGTACGGGAATTGAACCTTTGCTGTTGACATTGCTCTGCATCACAAATCAGCTATCTGGCAACTAAGCTAAACATTTATATAGCACATTTAACACACAAAATATTCCAAGGCACTTCATCACGAAGCATTCCTAACATGTCACTTAGAATCTTTGGTTAATGCTTGGGGACAAATCCCAACATGGCATCTGGTGGAATTTAATTTCAATTCATAAAATCTGGAATTAAAAGCTAGTCTTAGTAATGGTGACCAGGAAACTAGTCTCAAATGCTGTAAAAACCCAGCTGGTTCACAAGTATCCTTTAGAGAAGGAAAACTGCTATAACAACCTGGTCCGGCCTACATATAACTCCAGACCCACAGCAATGTGGTTCACTCTTAACCGTCTTCTGCAATGGCCTTGCAAGGCACTCAGCTCAAAGACAATGAGGGATAGGCAACAAATGTTGGCCTTGCCAGCGATGCTCATATCCTGTGAAAGAATAAATTTTTAAAAATTGACACTGGCCTAGATAAGGAGACTTCAGGGTAGATGACCAACAGTTTGGTCAGAGAGGTAGGTTTTAACATGTGTCTTAAAGGAGAAGTGGGGTAAAGAAGTGGACAGGTTTAGTGGAAATTTCTGGAGCTTGGGGCCTTGGCAGTTGAAGACACATCTATTGATGGTGAAGCAACTGAAATTGGGATGCTTAAGGACCAGAATTGGGAGCATATGTATTTCAAGAGTTGTAGTGCTTTAGAAGATCAGAGAGATGAGGAGAGGGGGCAGAATTTTCCTGTCCCACCTGCCAAGGGAATCATAGCAGGCGTCACACAGATCATGCAACGGTCCTTTGACCTCAGGTGGCATTTTCCAGGTCTTGAGGCAAGCGCGGCTGGAAATTTCCGCCCATGGCCCTGAAATTATTTGGAAACAAGGATAAAAATGTTAAAACTGTGGTGTTGCTTATCTGGGAGTTGTCATTGAACTGAGTGATGATGAGTGAACAGAACCTAGTGAGAGTTAGGACCAATGCAGGGTTTTTGATGATCTCAGATTAACAAGGGGTTGAACTTGGGAGGTTGGCCAGAAGTGTGCTGGGATAGTCAATTTAGCAAAGGCTTTGCAGTATGTTACAATCCAAGTTGGTGCTATAAATGGATGGCAAGATCCCAAAATCGAATCCTGGCTCCAAGACCGTAATTTTTATTTTTTAAAATCAAAAGTAGAGCAAGCAGAGTCACAGGACTGCTAATTAGTTTTTACCAACAAAAGAAAATATTTATTAAACATAAACTAAAACACTCCTTTATTCTCGCCTTAGCTTAACAAATTTGGCAGATAAGGCAAAGGAGAATCCAAAGAGCTTCTACAAATACATAAAGGCCAAAAGCATAACTAGGGAGAGAATAGGGCCTCTTAAGGATCAACAAGGTCATCTATGTGCAGATCCACAAAAGATGGGCGAAATCTTAAATGAATATTTCTCATCAGTATTTACTGTTGAAAAAAGCATGGATTTAAGGGAACTTGGGGAAATAAATAGTGATGTCTTGAGAAGTGTACCTATTAACGAGAAGGAGGTGCTGGAAGTTTTAAAGCGCATCAAGGTAGATAAATCCCCGGGATCTGATGAAGTGGATCCCAGGATATTGTGGGAAGCAAGGGAGGAAATTGCATGTCCCCTAGCAGAAATATTTGAATCATCAATAGTCTCAGGTGAGGTGCCTGAAGATTGGAGAGTGGCAAATGTTGTGCCTTTGTTTAAAAAGGGCTGCAGGGAAAAGCCTGGGAACCACAGGCCAGTGAGCCTCACATCTCTGGTGGGTAAGTTGTTGGAAGGTATTTTGAGAGACAGGATCTACAGGCATTTAGAGACGCAAGGACTGATTAAGGACAGTCAACATGGCTTTGTGAGTGGAAAATCATGTCTCACAAATTTGATTGAGTTTTTTGAAGGGGTAACCAAGAAGGTAGATGAGGGCAGTGCAGTTGGTGTTGTCTACATGGACTTTAGCAAGGCCTTTGACAAGGTACCGCATGGTAGGTTGTTGCATAAGGTTAAGTCTCATGGGATCCAGGGTGAGTTAGCTAAATAGATACAAAATTGGCTTGATGACAGAAGACAGAGGGTGGTTGTAGAGGGTTGTTTTTCAAACTGGAGGCCTGTGACCAGCAGTGTGATGTGGAGATACCAGCGTTGGACTGGGGCAAACACAGTAAGAAGTTTAACAACACCAGGTTAAAGCCCAACAGGTCTATTTGGTAGTAAATGCCACTAACTTTCGGAACAGGCTGTCCCTTCGTCAGGTGGAGTGGAGTGTGCCCCAGGGATCAGTGGTGGGTCCACTGTTATTTGTCATTTATATTAATGATTTGGATGAGAATATAGGAGGCAAGGTTAGTAAGTTTGCAGATGACACCAAGATTGGTGGCATAGTGGACAGTGAAGAAGGTTATCTCGGATTGCAACGGGATCTTGATCAATTGGGCCAGTGGGCTGATGAATGGCAGATGGAGTTTAATTTAGATAAATGCGAGGTGATGCATTTTGGTAGACTGAACCAGCGCAGGACTTAGTTAATGGTAGGGCGTTGGGAAGAGTTACAGAACAAAGAAATCTAGGGGTACATGTTCATAGCTCCTTGAAAGTGGAGTCATAGGTGGACAGAGTAATGAAGAAGGCATTCGGCATGCTTGGTTTCATTGGTCAGAACATTGAATATGGGAGTTGGGACGTCTTGTTGAAGTTATACAAGACATTGGTAAGGCCACACTTGGAGTACTGTGTACAGTTCTGGTCACCCTATTATAGAAAGGATATTATTAAACTAGAAAGAGTGCAGAAAAGATTTACTAGGATGCTACCGGGACTTGATGGTTTGAGTTATAAGGAGAGACTGGATAGACTGGGACTTTTTTCTCTGCAGTGTAGGAGACTGAGGGGTGATCTTATAGAGGTCTATAAAATAATGAGGGGCATAGATCAGCTAGATAGTCAATATCTTTTCCCAAAGGTAGGGGACTCTAAAACTGGGGACATAGGTTTAAGGTGAGAGGGGAGAGATACAAAAGTGTCCAGAGGGGCAATTTCTTTCACACAGAGGGTGGTGAGTGTCTGGAACAAGCTGCCAGAGGTAGTAGTAGAGGCGGGTACAATTTTGTCTTTTAAAAAGCATTTAGACAGTTACATGGGTAAGATGGGTATAGAGGGATATGGGCCAAATGTGGGCAATTGTGACTAGCTTCAGGGTTTAAAAAAAGGGCGGCATGGACAAGTTGGGCCGAAGGGCTGTTTCCATGCTGTAAACCTCTATGACTCGATGACCCTATAATACACAGGTTTTAAGATTAACATGGATGACAAAATACATTCGGAGCTACAGTGCTCTCATTAGTACACAAGTGGATTCTTCCTCAGAATTTTCCCAGATAATTTTCATAGGCAAGTTTTCACTTCACTTTTAACAGTAATTCCTTTCAAGGTTTCATACCAACCCTCTTCAGTTTCCTCTGCCTCGACTGGTTTACTGTTTCGCCTCACTGTCAATTACTTTGACTTTCAAATCCCAGCTTCTGAATAGAATTACTTCGAAACTTTCAGTTGCCTCTGAAAGTCTTCTTCCAACTATAAATCTAGTTAAAAAGAATGGCTTATTAGACCATAAGATATAGGAGCCTCCTACACTCCATTCGGCCTATCGAGTCTGCTGATATGATTCTCACCCCCATTCTCCTGCCTTCTCCCCGTAACCCTTGATCCCCTTATTGATCAAGAATCTATCTATTTCTGTCTTAAAGGCACTTAATGTCCTGGCCTCCACAGCCCTCTGTGGCAATGAGTTCCACAGATTCACCACCCTCTGGCTGAAGAAATTTCTCCTCATCTCAGTTTTAAAGAAGCATCCCTTCACTCTCGAGGTTGTACCCTCGAGTTCTAATCTCTCCCACTAGAGGAAACATCCTCCCCAAGTCCAATCTCTCTAGGCCTCAAAGCTCAAAAGGACTCAAAGCCCTTGTTCCTCTCTTCCTTGATTTCTCCTGGAGCATTTGTTCACTCATTCATTTAGCTTCAGTATTCTGAAGTCAATTTTCCATCACTGGTCTCTGGCTCATCGAGCTGGCTTATGTTTAGTCCATTGTTACAGCCTTTCCCAACCTTGAGCAGAACTGAGTGAGATCTTTCCCCCAGCTCCCTCACAGCATCCCCAAAACACACCTGTCACATTCTTGCTATGCTTAAGAACACAGTGCTCCGACTCCACCCTTTCTCTCTGGTTTCTAACCTCGTTGCTGGAGCAGATTGCTTTTGATTTCAACAGGAACTAAAGTTAATCCCAAAATGGCCAAACATTTTTCAACATGTAATCTATCAATGGGCAGAACAATGGCACAGTGGTTAGAACTGCTGCCTTACAGTGCCAGTGACCCGGGAACAATTCCGACTTTGAGTCACTGTCTGTGTGGGGTTTGCACATTCTCCCCATGTCTGCCTGGGTTTCCTCCCACAGTCCAAAGATGCATGGGTTAGGTGGATTGGCTATGCTAAATTGCCCCCTAATATCCCAAGATGTGCAGGTTGAATGGATTAGCCATGGTAAATGTGTGGGGTTACGAAGATAGGGCCGGGGAGGGCATGGGTAAGGAACTCTGTCAGAGAGAATTGGTGCAGACTCAATGGCCTCCACCTGCACCACAGAATTCTATGAACAGCCCCTCTCCAGACACACAAATATTGAATTAAACCTACCTAAAGCAGCTCTATATTCTGCACCCTTACCTTTCCTTCTCTATGGACTGTATGCTTTGTCTGTATAGCACGCAAAAAACAATACTTTTCACTGTACACTAATACATGTGACAATAATAAATCAAATCAAAAACCTGACTTCTATCCAAATATAAAACCCTTAAATCTATCTTTGGGATTCTTAACAGGTAGTACACGTGCTGAGGTAGAAACATGGAAACTAGGAGCATGAGTAGGCCATTTGGCCCTTTGAGGCTGTTCCGCAGAGTTGGACAATGGTATTGAAATAGGTGATCTTAGTGTTGCCATAAATGTGTGGTCGGAAGTTCATTTCAGGGTTAAATATGGCACTAAGGTTGTGAACTGCCTGGTTTAGATCAGACTATTGCCAGGGAGAGGGATGGAGTCCATGGAACGGTAACGAAGATTGTGATGTTGACCAGAGGCAACAGATCTTCCTAATACTTCCGACGAAAGTGAGAAAAGTAGACTAACGGGAATTTAGAATTTGATATTGTGTGACCCAATGCACACCCCAACAATTCACACACTTGGCCATGTTCACTTATTACAGAAAAAGTACTGAAAAAGTACAGAAAAGTTCAGCAGTGGTTAGCACTGCTGCCTCACAGTGCCAGGGACCCAGGATCGATTCCCGGCTTGGGTCACTGTCTGCGTGGAGTCTGCACATTCTCCCCGTGTCTGCGTGGGTTTCTCCTGGGTGCCCTGGTTTCCTCCCATAGTCTGAAGGACGTGCTGGCTAGGTGCATTGGCTATGCTAAATTCTCCCTCAGTGTACCCAAACAGGCGCCGGAGTGTGGCAACTCAGGGATTTTCAGTAACTTCATTGCAGTGTTAATGTAAGCTTACTTGTGACACTAATACTTAAACTTAATAGCATCTACATAGCTGTGGAAAGGAACAAAACAGGAATCATCGAGTTGTCAGCAGGCAAATCTCACCGAACTGGCTCAGGACTCCTGATCTGGGATGGGTGCCTATTTCCCACCCAGATTAGACAAAATGTTACCTCTTACCTCCGTACAATTTTACTGGGCTCATCTTCAGATGCAGTGTCCTTCCAAACTCGAGCAATGCAGCTATCCTCACAGGGAACAGTGGAAAGAATTTGTTTAGAAACCACACCCACCTTTTACAGCACTAACTGCTATATTGCGGTAAATAGGGAGTTTAAATATCCCCAAATCATTCTGAGAAGCTACAGAGAAGCGTGCATGGCAAGGGGACGAGAGGATAAGGTGGCAGGTAAACGGGTGAGAGGGTCAGGAACTGGAGTGGGGCAGTCGGAGGGTCGGTGGGGGGGGTATTTCAGGGGAGGGTACCCTGACGGGAGGGGCGGGGGAGGGGTGTGAGGTGGGTGCGATCCAGGGAGAGTTAGGGAGTCAGTATTGTAATTACTCGGGAGTTAGAACTGATTTTAATCCTTCCAACTTTACCTGGATAACCACTCTGGTAAGTAAGTCAGAACCATCCAAAGTCTCCAATGCTGACTCAAATTTTTGGGGGTTCCAGGTGCAGGGGAATCCAGGGAAATTCCTGTGTGGGTCAATGCATTGGAAATCCAGAGGGGTCGCATAGAGGGTACACGCAGGTGGTGAACATCCGGACACCTGAAATCCTGGACCATTATTTCAAATACAGTTTCCTATTTAAAACCTTTTTGTTGGAACAAAAATGATGCACCACTACCAGGGATATATTACTAGTCAACTAGATTCAGGCAAGTAAAAGATGGATAGTTAATGAAACAAAATTTAAGATAGCTGTGTGTATGGAAGTCATAAGAACATAAGAACATAAGAAATAGGAGCAGGAGTAGGCCATCTAGCCCCTCGAGCCTGCCCCGCCATTCAATAAGATCATGGCTGATCTGACGTGGATCAGTACCACTTACCCGCCTGATCCCCATAACCCTTAATTCCCTTACCGATCAGGAAACCATCCATCCGCGCTTTAAACATATTCAGCGAGGTAGCCTCCACCACCTCAGCGGGCAGAGAATTCCAGAGATTCACCACCCTCTGGGAGAAGAAGTTCCTCCTCAACTCTGTCTTAAACCGACCCCCCTTTATTTTGAGACTGTGTCTTCTAGTTTTAACTTCCTTACTAAGTGGAAAGAATCTCTCCGCCTCCACCCTATCCAGCCCCCGCATTATCTTATAAGTCTCCATAAGATCCCCCCTCATCCTTCTAAACTCCAACGAGTACAAACCCAATCTCCTCAGCCTCTCCTCATAATCCAAACCCCTCATCTCCGGTATCAACCTGGTGAACCTTCTCTGCACTCCCTCCAATGCCAATATATCCTTCCTCATATAAGGGGACCAATACTGCACACAGTATTCCAGCTGCGGCCTCACCAATGCCCTGTACAGGTGCATCAAGACATCCCTGCTTTTATATTCTATCCCCTTCGCAATATAGGCCAACATCCCATTTGCCTTCTTGATCACCTGTTGTACCTGCAGACTGGGCTTTTGCGTCTCATGCACAAGGACCCCCAGGTCCCTTTGCACGGTAGCATGTTTTAATTTGTTTCCATTGAGATAGTAATCCCATTTGTTATTATTTCCTCCAAAGTGTATAACCTCGCATTTATCAACGTTATACTCCATTTGCCATATCCTCGCCCACTCACTCAGCCTGTCCAAATCTCTCTGCAGATCTTCTCCGTCCTCCACACGATTCACCTTTCCACTTATCTTTGTGTCGTCTGCAAACTTCGTTACCCTACACTCCGTCCCCTCCTCCAGATCATCTATATAAATGGTAAACAGTTGCGGCCCGAGTACCGATCCCTGCGGCACGCCACTAGTTACCTTCCTCCAACCGGAAAAACACCCATTTATTCCGACTCTTTGCTTCCTGTCGGATAGCCAGTCCCCAATCCACTTTAACACACTACCCCCAACTCCGTGTGCCCTAATCTTCTTCAGCAGCCTTTTATGGGGCACCTTATCAAACGCCTTTTGGAAATCCAAAAACAACGCATCCACCGGTTCTCCTCCATCAACCGCCCTAGTCACATCTTCATAAAAATCCAACATGTTCGTCAAGCACGACTTTCCCCTCATGAATCCATGCTGCGTCTGATTGATCGAACCATTTCTATCCAGATGCCCTGCTATCTCCTCTTTAATAATGGATTCCAGCATTTTCCCTACTACAGACGTTAAGCTGACAGGCCTATAGTTACCCGCCTTTTGTCTCCTTCCTTTTTTAAACAGCGGCGTAACATTAGCCGTTTTCCAATCAACCGGCACTACCCCAGAATGCAACGAGTTTTGATAAATAATGACTAACGCATCCACTATTACCTCTGACATTTCTTTCAATACCCTGGGATGCATTCCATCCGGACCCGGGGACTTGTCCACCTTCAGTCCCATTAGTCTACCCAGCACTGCCTCTCTGGTAACATTAATTGTATTAAGTATTTCTCCTGCTGCCAACCCTCTATCGTTAATATTTGGCAAACTATTTGTGTCCTCCACCGTGAAGACCGACACAAAAAACGTATTTAAAGACTCAGCCATATCCTCATTTCCCACTATTAACTCCCCCCTCTCATCCTCCAAGGGTCCAACATTCACTCTAGCCACTCTATTCCTTTTTATATATTTATAAAAACTTTTACTATCATTTTTTATATTAATTGCTAGCCTAGCTTCATAGTCTATCCTTCCTTTCTTTATCGCTTTCTTAGTCTCTCTTTGTTGTTTCTTAAATTTTTCCCAATCACTTGTTTCTCCACTATTTTTGGCCACTCTGTACGCAGCTGTTTTTATTTTAATACTTTCCTTTATTTCCTTCGTTATCCACGGCTGGTTCTCCCTTTTCTTACAATCCTTGTTTTTTGCTGGAATATATTTTTGCTGAGAACTGAAAAGGATCTCCTTAAAAATCCTCCACTGTTCCTCAGCTATCCTACCTGCCAGCCTGCTCTCCCAGTCTACCTTAGCCAATTCATCCCTCATTCTATCATATTTCCCTCTGTTCAAACAGAGGACACTGGTTTGGGACCAAACTTTCTCCTCTTCCATCTGAATCAGAAATTCGACCATATTGTGGTCACTAGACCCAAGAGGGTCCTTCACAATAAGATCCTTAATTCTACCTACCTCGTTACACAATACCAGATCCAAAATAGCTCGTTCCCTAGTCTGTTGTAAGTTTTTAAAATGATGAATTTACCTCCTTCCCATCCCTCCATACATTATAAATTACTTTGTACCTGAAGCAATGGCTGTGGGGCAATCCTATCCTGGCATTCTGTTGATTGCAGCTACAACCAGGTACTAGTAGATGTACAAATATTACACTGAAGTTAGAGCTCAGAAACAGGCCTTCAGGTCCAGCTGCTGTTGTATATCATGTGGACCTCCTCACATTCTCGAGCAACAAACTATTCTTCAATTTTTGCTCCTGTTTAATTTCTTTTTCATTCATGGGACATGTGCATTGCTGGCTGGCCAGCATTTATTGCCCATCCCTAATTGCCCTTGTTCAGAGGGGCAGTTGAGAGTCAACCACATTGCTGTGGTTCTGGAGTCACATGTAGGCCAGACTGAGTAACGACGGCAGATTGAGTGAACCAGATGGTTTTTTTCCGACACTCGACAATGGTTCCACGGTCATCAATAGATTCTTAATTCCAGATATTTTAACTGAATTCAAATTCCACCATCTGCTGTGGTGGGATTCGAACCGGGGCTCCCAGAACATTAGTTGAGTTTCCAGATTGAGAGTCTAGCTATAACACCACTAGGCCATCGTCTCCCCCATAATTTCCACTTAATGTATCAGTGAATACAGATTGGCGATCTAACCAAGTTGACTTCAGCTTGTCTAAGAGTGTAATAATGGTGAAAAGCAGGCATTTTTATTTAAAAGCACAATACATAAATAAGTGAAATTGGCATACAGATTTCAGCGTCAGGTTTATGCACCACACAATCTACAGGCAGCAAACATTTGCAAGTGTACAGCATTTGCCTGCCTTTTGTTAGCAGTAGGGAACATGAGAAAAATCCATTTAGCATTCTTACTTATGAAGAAATTAATTACATCATCAAATGCCAAATAGGACAAAGAACACTTGTGTTTAAAGAATTGGATACAGACAATTGATAGACCATAAGTGGCCAGCCACAGGGAGTCACAAGTTTTAACTTAAAATGAACATACATTTAGCTAATGAATTACTATACATCTTGCACAGAGGAATTGCAAGTACTGCTTTTAAACACATTTACACAGAAACTGTACTGCACTGGATTGAAATGGAATGAACAACGTAATTAATTTGTAAATTGCAACACTTTTTTCTGATGTGCTTGGGTCCATCAGTAGTACAATTGTCATAATTGTTGAAGACCAACAACACACAAAACACTTAAGTCTGATACTGATGATTAAATTGTAAGCGTCTTCCTCAAATGAAAGTGCCCTCACTGTTTAATTCAAGTATGGAGAAGACAGTTCACACCATAGAAAGTCACTATACAGCCTTGGTTTCATCTGCTGCTAATTTGGCCACTGTTTTTCTTTATTCTACCGAGTTACAGGCTTCTTCCTCGACGTCACCTTTGGCAGCTTTGGTGATGATGTCAATCCATCTTTTCTGAAGCTCCTCATCGTCTGCACTGAAATAATAAATCTGTTGGGACTGCCGCAGCTTGAAAGCATGCTTCTTCTCAATCGCATCAGCGGAACTGGGAAGTTCGATTTCATAGCCAGGCAATGGGATAGTACGGGCATTTTTTCCTTCCTGTAAGAAAACTTCCCACTAAGTATATGAAATAAGAACAAAGAAAATTACAGCACAAGAACAGGCCCTTCGCCCCCCCCCCTCAAGCCTGCATCAACCATGCTGCCCACCTGAACTAAAACTCCCTACTCTTCTGGAGACCATATCCCTCTATTCCCACCCTATTCATGTATTTGTCAAGACGCCCCTTAAAAGTCACTATCGCATCCACTTCCACTACCTCCCCTGGCAGCGTGTTCCAGACACCCATCACACTTTGTGTAAAAAAACTTGCCTCGCACATCTCCTATAAATCTTGCCCCTCGCACCTTAAACCTATGCCCCTAGTAATTGACTCTTCCACCCTGGGAGAAAGCTTCTGACTATTCACTCTGTCCATGCCCCTCATAATCTTGAAGGCTTCTATCAGGTCGCCCCTCAACCTCCGTCGTTCCAGTGAGAACAAACCAAGTTTCTCCAACCACTCCTCATAGCTAATTCCCTCCATATCAAGTAACAGCCTGGTAAATCTTTTCTGTACCCTCTCCAAAGCCTACACATATTCTGGTAATATGGCGACCAGAATTGAACACTATATTCCAAGTGTGGTCTAACTAAGGTTCTATAAAGCTGCAACATGACTTGCCAATTTTTAAACTCAATGCTCCAGCCGATGAAGGCAAGCATGCCGCATGCTTTCTTGACTATCTTCTCCACCTGCGTGGAAAAGGTAGTCAAGTCTTTAACATACTTTTAAGAACAATATGTGGAAATTGAGATCCAGTTCCCCACCTTTCCCATCCAGAAAAACATCAGATTGAACGTGTCAACAGTCAACAAAGCCTCCAACACATACAATGGCCCAAGTTTTCCAGCCGTTCCCACCGGTGGGATCTTCTGGTCCTGCCAACGGTGACCCCTAGCTGTGGTGTCCCCATCAATAGAGGGTGCAAACAGCGGAAAACGCTATGGAAGCGGCAGAACCGGAAGATCTCACCACCGGCCAATGGTGGACCACCTCCGCCATCACAAAACACGCCACGGTGATAGGAGGGATGGAGAATCCCACCCAATGTGTGCACATAATTTCAGCATGGAGAGTACAGAGTTTAATTTAGTGCCAGGAAATTCCAGTGGCGGATACAATCTCAAGTCAAAGGTTTCTACGTTCTCGGCTATTGTCAGAAAAAGAAAATAATGTCACCGTAAAATCACTTCATTTATTTCAGAAGCAGTGAGATTGTTGAACCTTTTGAAGATGGCAGTATTCTGCTCCAAAACAACAGAAGAGGACATTGAAATCTTTTCAGAAATCAGTGAATTATTCTATGGTCTTAAACAGGTTTGGTCCAGAATGATCAGGAAAGTTGCTTCTACAGATGTCACTAAATATGGTACAGGAAGCTACAGAAATATTTGGCCCTCAAAAGGTTAAATATGTAGCATGAAACATAGTTGATTTATATGTAGGCAATTGTTTTTTCCAAGACCCACTTACCACCTACAAAATAATTCATTGATACACGTACCATGGAAAAATTGCGCTTCAGAGAAAGACCATTCAGCCCATCGTGCGCGCTCCGGCCAAAAAGAGAAAAAATAAACTAGTCGCTCATTTTAATCCCATTTTCCAATACCTAAGTCTATAACCCCGCCAGTTACAGCAGTTCAGGTGCAGATCCAGGCATCTTTCAAATGAGTTGAGTGTTTCAGCCACAATCACCAGCTTAAACAGTGAATTCCAGGCCAGCCATTGGGTGAACAGGTTTTTCCTCATGTCATCTAAGCCTTCTACCAATCTCCTTAAATCTATGCCCCCTGGTAAATGACCCCTTGGCTAGGGAAACAGGTTTTTCCTGTCTACCCTCTCTGGGCTCCCCATAATTGTGTACACCTCAATGAGGTCACCCCTTAACCTCCTCTGTTCTACGGAAAACGACCCCAGCCTATCTCTCCTCATAGCTGCAATTTTCAGGCTCCGGCAATATTCTTGTAAATCTCCTCAGCATTCTCTCCAAAGGAATTATGGTCCTTCCTGTAATGTGGTGATCACAGCTATACATAAAAGTTCAGCTGTGCCCCAACCAGCATTTTATACAGTTCCAGCATTACCTCCCTGGTTTTGTATTCAGTACTTCATCCAATAACAGAAAGCATTCCATATACTTTCTTGACCACCCACCCTGCCATCTTCAAGAATCTGTGTCCATGCACTCCACGGCCTCACAATTCCTCAAGCCCTCTTTAAACTTCCCATTTATTGAGTATTCCCTTTCTTTGTTTGCCCTCTGTCAGAGGCAGAGGTAGTTGTAAATAACCTATGTTTGTATTGTTGGATATTAGAAATAAGGTATAGATTTAAGGGAGTTTAATTTAGTGTTTTTGTTTAACCAAGGGTAGAACTCCATCCAGTTAGATACACGTCAGACAAAGTTGTTTGCCTATCTGGGGGTTTTTGGTTTCAGTTTAAACTGTGTTTCTATTGTGCTGAGAGAAAGTTTATGACTAGCCTATAGTTTTCTGGTCTATCCCTCACACTCGTTTTAAATAATGGTACAATATTTGTAGACCTCCAATCCTCTGCTACCTTACCAGGATCCCGTGTGGATTGGAAAATGATCCTCAGAGCAACCGCTATTTCCTCCCTGGCTTCCTTCAACAGCCTGGGATACAATCCATCTGGCTCTGGTGATTTATCCACCTTGAAGGATGCCAGTCCCTCCAGTGTTTTCTCTCTTACCATCCTGTGGTATCTAATATTTCACTTGAATTTCGGAATCATCCCTCTCCTTAGTGAATTCAGAGAAAGTACTCATCAAGAACCCTAGCCACATCTTCTGAATCAACCCACAAGTTACCATGTACATCTCTGATAGGCCCGACCTTTTCCGTAGTTATTCTTTTGCTTTTAATATATTGTTAAAACATCTTAGGATTTTCTTTGATTTTACCTTTCCTAATTTCCATTTTTACTTCACCCCCATACTTTTTAGGCTTTCCACAGTATTAAGTCTCTTGTGACTTAATTAAATTATACATATTTCAGACATTACACAAAAAGGCTTGGGATTTCACAATGTTGGCACTGAAGTAAGATTCACAAGTGCCCAGTGTCTGGAATGAAGTGCAAAACTCTGCGTCCTCAAGCACTATAACTCCGACTTCCACATCTGGCTAAAAATATACATGCAACAAAGTGAGAGTCTCCACAACTTGTCCTTTATCCTTTGCTTCAAGCAGCCAGAAATGGAAAAACCTCAAACCACTTATTTCTTAGTGCTCTTGCAATGCTGCATCGGCATTACTACTATGACCTTAAACAAGATGACAGGCATCGTTATCCAGTAAGCAATTTTTTTGCTTCACTTACGCACTGTCACAACACGTTGCTGACAGAGACATCTTGCTTTTCTCTGCTACACCCATTGGACACAACCAGAATTATAATTACGGGACAATCTATAGCTATTAGACCGACAATAATTTGCCTATATATCACTGAATGTACAATCTTATTCAAATTGGCTACCAAAGTTTCAAAATGTGTGAAAACATGTGAAGAATCAATCCTGAATGGCATCTTTGCTTCCTCTATCTTGGAAGCTGAATTAAAACATCAACGATGGATGCAAAACATTTTGTGGCATTAACAGAAAGGCATGAAGTTTTATTGCTGTCCTGGCCAACATCCATCCCTTAACCATTACCAATAAAAGTTTAACTAAGCATTGATCACATTTACTGTTTACGCGGCCGTGTATAAACTGGCTGTCAAAAAAGTAACCGTATTTCAAAATTTATTTTGCTCTGGACAATTTTGAATGCAATATGAAAAGCATTATTACTAACCATGGCTTCTCACACCATTGCAGCTTTTAGTTTACGTGATGCATCTAGAAATTATGTCCATATTTCATTGCATTCTGAAACCCCCAACTATTTATTCTTCCATTAATTTGGTCATTAAAAATAGGTCCTCCAAACACTTCAACTTAAATACTAATTCATTCTTCTACTTCCTAAATAATCATTTGTTGTCACTCAGCTTCTTTCGGCTATGGGCATAATTATGAGAGTCATAACCATATTCCTGGATTGTCATAAATTTTTTTTTACAACTTCGATGCTATTCTACAGATTCAAATTTGAAAGCAGAACAGAAACTCCTACTGGAAAAAACACATTACATCTGTGGGCGAAGACCAAGATTGAATTTGTCAGAATTACAGTGACTGCCACTCCGAGTGAATTCCATCGGAAAAACTGGTTTAAAAATTTTCCAAAAGTCCCCACACCTGCAACGTTGTAGATTTTAGAAACAGATTATATTTCCATGGAAACATTGGATGCACATTCATAGAATAGAATCATAGAATCCTTACAGTATAGGAGGCGACCATTCAGCCCATCGAGTCTGTACCAACTACAATCCCACCCAGGCCCTATCCCCGTAACCCCACACATTTACCCTGTTTAATCCCCCTGACACTAAGGGGCAATTTAGCATAGCCAATCAACCTAACCCGCACATCTTTGGACTGTGGGAGGAAACCGGAGCACCCGGTGGAAACCCACACAGACAGGGGGAGAAAATGCAAATTCCACACAGACAGTGACCAGAGGCCAGAATTGAACCTGGGTCCCTGGCGCTGTGAGGCAGCAGTGCTAACCACTGTGCCAATCGTGCTGCCCACATTGTCATGATGTAATCAGAAGCCAATGAAAATAGACATTCAGCCAATGTCTCACTGATTTTATAAAATTAATCAGTACCCATAGACTGCAACAGTTCCACAGAATCGGCTGAAAGCTTTGGTGACATGTAGGCCAGACCAGGTAAGGACAGCAGATTTCCTTCCCTAAAGGACATCAGTGAACTAGATGGGTTTTTCTGACAATTGTTTCATAATCATCATTTGACTTTTAAGTCCAGATATATGTTATTGAATTCAAATTCCACCATCTGCCGCGGTGGGATTCGAACTTGGGTCCCCAGAATGTGAGCTAAGATTCTGGATTATTAATCTAGCAATAATACCACTAGGCCATCGCCTCCCCTAATATTCCAGACTTACTAATTGAATTCAAATTCCACAGGTTGTGACCCCAGAGCTTGGTCATCTGGATTACCGATCCAGTAACGTTATCATTATGCCACCAACTCCCCACATACAATCACTCTGAATTATTGGTTAATATACAGCAAACCTATAGTAATCAAAGGCTTTTAGTACACAGTCTTATAAAAGTACAGCTGAAAGTGACTGTAATGTAGACTTATGAATAATGGAATTGTTAAAGGCACAGGAATGCCAGAAGAATTCATGGTGAGCACCTACAGTCAAGAAAAAGTAACTCTTAATTTGTGTGCACCTTTTATGAGCACAATCCCATTTAGTTATTATTAGTCACAAACAGCATGGCCAATGCACCTAACCAGCACGCCTTTCAGATATTGGGAGGAAACTGGAGCACCTGGAGGGAACCCACGCAGACATGGGGAGAACGTGCAAACTCCACATTGTGACCCCAAGCTGGGAATCAAACCCGAATCCTTGGCACTGTGAGGCAGCAGTGCCATCGTGACACCCACTCCATGGTATAAGCCGACACAACTCAAGAGTTTGCTGCTGAAGTATAGAGGCTGTCTTTTGGATATATGGGATTTAATTGTAGCCCATCTGCTGGTTCTGTCCCTCCAGGGCATTACATGGAGATAATCTATAATCTTGGCTGGGACAATAAACCAGTAGCATTATACACCATATCCAATATTCTTTTACCTTGATTTCAATGGAAAATAAAATGGATTGGATTGTATTATTGGTAACCAATGCATTTTTGTCTGTTCCCTCTCATCTTATGTCTCTGTTCAAAAAGATTTAAGATGTTTTCTTGATGTTTCAACTAATATTCCTCCCTCATTCTACAACGGGACAATAATCAAGTTGCCAAGCTCATTCTAATGTTCTCCCTCCTAGCTGGGTCATGAGTACCATGATAGAAGCCTGAAATCAGGCCTTTCCCCACATCTAGAAGCTTGATCTGTGC
Organism: Mustelus asterias; assembly: GCF_964213995.1. Taxonomy (NCBI): domain Eukaryota; kingdom Metazoa; phylum Chordata; class Chondrichthyes; order Carcharhiniformes; family Triakidae; genus Mustelus; species Mustelus asterias. Next base: position 131,973,367 of record NC_135803.1, on the reverse strand, counting down.
TGATATGGAAGAGAGCAAGATGAAGGAAAAGGGGAATCTGTTGAATTAACACCGACCAATTACTATTTGACACAAGTTACGTGACACAGTGGAGCAGCATATTGGAGCTCCACCATATATAGATAGGAAGGATGTCAACTTTCTCAGTCTCGCGTCTGATCTCTGCTATGTTGCTATGAATATTGGCCCAGTAAGGATCAGTCAGCTTTCCACAGGGACAGGAGATTAGACATTACCGGGTCAGTTTAATGTCTCCCCTCACTAACAGCTCATCACCATCATTCCTGGGAGATTATTTTATGAGGAAAGGCCAAGCAGGTTAGGCTTATATCCCATTGGAGTTCACAAGAACGAGAGGTGATCTTTTTGAAACGAAAGGAACTTGACAGGGTGGATGCCGAGAGGAGATGTGGGAGATATGAGAACTAGGGTGCACAGTTTAAAAATGAGAGGTCTTCCTTTTAAGGCTGAGATGAGGAGCTTTTTCCCCTGAGGGTGTGGAACTTCCTTCCCCAGTGGACAGTGTAGGCTGTGTCGTTGAATATTAAAGGCCGATTTAGTTAGATTTGTGAGTGACGAGGAAGTCAAAGGTTATTGGGGGTGGGGGCAGAGAGGAAAGTGAAGTTAAGGCAACAATCAGCCATGGTCTTATTGAACGGCAGAGGAGGCGGCACGGTGGCACAGTGGTTAGCACTGCTGCCTCACAGCTCCAGGGACCTGGGATCGATTCCTGGCTTGGGTCACTGTCTGTGCGGGGTTTGCACATTCTCCCCATTTTTGCGTGGGTTTCCTCCGGGTGCTCCGGTTTCCTCCTGCACTCCAAAGCTGTGCGGGATAGGTTGATTGGCCATGTTAAATTGCCTCTGAGTGTCCCAGGATGCGTAGGTTAGAGGGATAAGCGGGGTAAATATGTAGGGTGACGGGGATGGGGCCTGGGTGGGATTGTTGTCGGTGCAGACTCGATGGGCTGAATGGCCTCCTTCTGCACTGTAGGGATTCTATGAGCTGAATGCTGTTCCTAATTCCTGTGTTCATTAGCACTTATCCCTGTCTGCCCTTTCAATTACAAATGCTGCATCTCTGGACAAACAGAGAAGGAAAACAGGAAAAGGTGCAATTGTCCTCAGGAAACATTTGCTTTGGTCTCGGAGGGATCAGCAAACAATTTTACAAAAGGCAAGGCAAATGGCCACTTCCAAAACAAGTCAAAATAACCGGAACACATTTGGGTTTTTCCACTTGTTTCAGATAGTACTCAAAACAAGAGCTTGGAGAGTGGAAAAAAATGAAAGACGGCAGCTGATAGATTTTCCATCTCCAAGCTCCGAGTCTGCTACAGTTCAGTTCAGAGTCTCTCCGTTAAAAACAACAACAAAAAAAAAATTGCTAAATCCCTTGACCCACTTCTGCATCAATTTGATGAAGCTTACGTGAACTGGATTGAATGACTCTCATTCTTACCTGACTTCCCACGTGCAAATACAGTACCAGGGGATCACATTTGGGAATAGCTACCCACGCCTTCTGCCAGGACTTCCCCTTCTCCATGAAACTTAAGTTGCTGCATAAAAGACTATTGTCACTTGCCAGCGAGCTTGGTCTCTGTTGTGGAAAGAACAAACACACAAATAAACGCACCAATAGAAGAAGAATATTCTGTATTATCCTTTCAATTGTGATAATGTATCTCACTTTTCATGAAAGTTCAATGCAATAAGTTTGAAGTTTATCTATCAGTGTCACAAGTAGGCTTACATTAACACTGCAATGAAGTTACTGTGAAAATCCCTTAGTCGCCACACTTTGACACACCTGTTCAGGTACGCTGAGGGAGAATTAATCATGGCCAATGCACCTAACCAGCACGTCTTTTGGACTGTGGGAGGAAACCGGAACACCCGGAGGAAACCCACGCAGACACAGGGGAGCACGTGCAGACTCTACACTGACTGTGACCCAAGCCGGGAATTGAACCCGGGTCTCTGGTGCTGTGAGGCAGCAGTGCTAACCACTGTGCCAACCATAAGTAGCAAATATGCAATTATTTCTTCCATTTGAACTCCATATTACAATCAAGGCGAGATAGAGCTGGGTGTCATCGATCTATATGTGGAACCTGGTGTTTTATTGAATGATTTCGCTGGGCGAATAATGTGTGGATGAGCAGACGCGGGGGTGTGGGGGGCGGGGGGGGGGACAACGAAATGGTGCACAATGGCGAAGAAAAGCCATTGCAGATGAAGTGTACAGCAGCTGTATTTCCTGCCAGCATACACCAATTCCCGAAACAGAAATGCCAACTGCTTTCATTTTCAGCTGAAACTCCCTTTCCTATGTCTGATTCCAGTCATTCTCATTTTTCCGTGATTTAATTTATGTGATGGTTTGGCTCAGAAGATCCCACAATGAAACAATTCTAACTCTTAATCCCAGATGTTGTCTGAGACAAACGACATACTGTGTCCTAAGAGCCATTTACAAACAGTCATTAGCTATATAGAGGTAACTGATATCGTACCATTCACACTTGAATTAGCATTCCCATTTAGTGTGCACCTATGGGCTAAATGAGGTTGAAAAAGCCGTACTGTACACTGTTTTTTATTATACATATAATATATGGTATCTTATAATCAGGACAGCCTTCACCACAGCAACATAGTTAATCGTTACAAGAGGGACTGCACTTCTAAAAGTACTCAATAGGCTATAAAACGCTTTGGGGCACCCTGAAATCATGGATAGCTCTTTATTAATGCAAGTTGCTTCTTTCTGATCAGTTTCAAAGACAATACTATTTGCTTTTGTAATCCAAGCAGCACAGCTGGTTCATTTCAATCACCCATCCAAGGTGTGCATGTTCAAACACTCAAATACTCCTAGTTCCAAGCACATTTCCGATCGCCGTAATTAGTGCAATAATGAGGCTTTATAAAATATTTACCCGCAAACCTACAATTTTCTCTGACACAACAGAAGATTATTTTAAACTGACTAAACCACATTCAAGGTACATGCTGCTTTTTCTTCTTCTTTGGCAGTCCCTCAAGGCTGTGGGAGGTGGGAGAGGGGGGCTCAGCGGTGGCTGAATAATCCAATCCTTGAGCTGCAGACTCTGCCGCAGGGGTGGTGTTTGATGAGGCGGGTGGGTGGCACACTCTGGATTCTGCATGGCTCTTTCCACCGTTTGCATTTAGTCTCCACTCAGCGAGGCTCAAGGTGATTGGCGCCTTTGTGAATGGTTTTTCTTCACTTTATTCGAGGCCACATGAATCCCATGTGTCGATGAGGATGTCGCACTTACTTAGAGAGGCTTTCAAAGTGTCCTTGTAGGTTTCCTCTGCCTTTACAAGTGAGTGCTTGCCATTGCAGAGCTCAGAGTAGAGCCTTTGTTTAGGAGCCTTTGGTCCGTCAGGCACACAGACAATGTGGCTCACCCATTGCAGCTGGTCACAGGTGACCAGTAGCTCGATGCTGGGGATATTGGCCTGGGAGAGGGCGCTCACATTGGTATGCCTATCTTGCCAGTGGATTTGCAGGATTTTGCAGAGGCAATGTTGGTAATATCTCTCCAGGGATTTGAGGTGTCTGCTGTACATTGTCCATGTTTCCGATGCATACAGGAGGGTGGGACCACAGCTGCTCTGTAGAACATGAGCTTGGTGCTGGGTTTGCTCTGTTCCTCAGGTGTCCGAAGTCTGCACTGGAGCTTTAGATGTCTGCTCGCGCTGAGAGGAGGCTCTCGAGGTATGGAAAATAATCGACGTTGTCCAAGGGTTCACCGTGGATCTTGATGGTTGTGTGGCAGTTTTTTATGGCAGGAGCAGCTTGGTATACAACCTTTGTTTTCTGGATGTTTAGTCTGAGGCCCATTCTCTCACATGCCGCAGCTGAGGGGTGGTCTTGGTTCTGGTTTGCCTTTCCAGAAGAGGTAGCCACCACCTTGTTCTTTAAGCTGACCTTCTCCTGCCAATCGTGTTTCACTCAGGGCTAGATGTCAATGTTGTGGCGTTGGAGCTCCCGGGCTATGATGGCAATGTGACATTCAGGTCTTTTGTAGTTGTCCACAAGGGTCCTGATGTTCCAGGTCCCGGAATCCATTTTGATAGGTGGATTGTGGGGTCGACTGCGGTATAAGATGCATTTGTTAACATGGGATGGCCATTTCACACCAATCACCATATGGTCCCAGTGGAACAAAGTCTTGGTCCAATGGCAGAGAGATCGGAAATGACTAGAGACCAGGCTCTGCTGTAGGACGGGAACTAACAAATGCTAATCCTGGCGGGCAAACTGGCTCCTCCTCAGGAGCAGAGGCCAGCCTGGGGACGCACTGTTCTTGCTGAACCCCAGCTTGTTGTGCTCTCCATTATCTGTTACACATTCCCTCTGACTCATGCAAATACAATTATAAACTCAAACCACCAGTGTTGTAAAATTACATCAGTGTATAGATTGCATTTCTGATGTTACTTTTCAGAAGTTTTTTTTCTCATTTCTGTTCTATCATCAGATCTTCTACATTCAATATTATGTATATTAAAATATTGCCTCAAAGTTAGTTATTTTTGGTAACGAGCAATTTTTCGGTAGACTGTGTGTTCTGGCTGAATAATAAAAGTTAACCAACCAAATAAACCAGTCACCAGCACTCAAAATGTAGACAAGTCTAACAAGTAAACATATCTTCTATTTCTCAGTGACAGTGTGATGAATTCTGGATTCAGTCCCACCTCTCCCATTAATCGAATTCCTCTTCATAACATAGTAATTTACTTTGTTAACTCGGGAATCAATTAATGAAGAATTGTAAGAAAGTAAATCAAAGCTGTATAGCGGACAGATGCTGTGTTCTTTGCCAGCACACTCCTTAATCTTGTTCAACTACTTGATGCAAAAGTCAATCCTGAATTATTTATTTGAAAATGAACTATGATTTTCAGCTCCTGGACAGATGTGAATTTTTAGTTTGGGTTTGGGGACTAGACATAGGGTTTCCAGGTCATGACCCTACATAGTAAGCTTTGGGTACGTCCTCTGCAATGATCAATGCCCCGGCTAATTGAAGGCTAGGGAACAGGTTCACATCCAACCACAGATGGTAGTTGGGTGCTCAATGCTAGTGGGCCAACGGGAGGTCCCTCGACACTCAGACTGGCAGCCCCAGCCTGAGATAAGAGTTGCCGATGTGAATATGCAGATGGCAAGGGACGTGGGCAGGCGAGTTAGTGTCATTCTTTCAAATGTCATAGTTGCCAGCTATGATCCTGGAGGGAAACCCCTCGAGGAGCTGGCCAGTGACTGCAACTGTGGCCCAGTAGATGTTATGAGGCCAGTGGGAGGGAGGTGTGGGTGGCAGGCCTTGGGCGGTGGTTCATCCTTCACTTGATCTAGTATACCCCCACCCTGTGCCCACCACATTGGCTATATCACTGCCCACATTGCCAGCAGGAGATCCCAGTCTGCACAGGAATGAGGCCTGAACCTAATTAATTCAAATTAGTTACCCGTGTCTTTCAAGTTGGCTCGACACCATGGGGAACCAGCATGAAGGATGGTGGTGCCAGATTGTGTATCCACCCACCTCCGATTCAGATCCTGGCTGGTTTGAAAAATCCAGCTTGTGCACTCTAACAATTTACCAACACATCCACAGATGTTCTGGGTGCAATCTCGGCTTAAAGGCAATTTACTTAATCAATCAGCTGACAAATTTCACCAATATCCAAAATTCAGAAGTTGATATTGAGCCCATATGCGCAGTTACATATGGAGTTATTGTGAAATTAAAGACTGCACACATGGAAACTCAAAAGGAACACGGGTATTGATTTTTCTTTTCCCTGACAAGTCCAGTCTGAATTAAACACCATGTCAAAAATACCCGATTGGATACGGTATCAGAATTTAGCTGCCACCTCATTTTTAGGTGTTGTTAATTTTATCCTCAAACTCATCTCCACTCATTGAACAATAATATCTGCACCCAGGTTCACTCACCTCCATGGTGACCTTTCTCTTCTGGTCAGCTGCATTCTCAGGTACTGGATTTGAGGGAACTGCTGTGGCTGGCAGTGCAAAGCATTCCTTACAGACACGGTTGTGCCGACTATTGTCTGCCAGAGGCTTGAATTCTGAACATTTACCACAGATAATCTGAAAAAGAAAAGACAACATCCTTGAAACAGGTTATGACTGTAAAAACCTTTAATTTCCTGGCTCGAGTCTTCAGATTCATGTAATTTGTTCCATTCCCTAATCAAGACAAGCAGCCGCTCGCACGCACTTGCAATATTACGTGTGTCATCACTGCCACAAAATGAGCTTTCTTCTGAGTGTTACGTTGAGCAGTGTGTCTGCATAGTCAACCAAAATGAGACACACTTGGCAGAGAGCTCATTCAGTAACCAAAAGCAGACCATTATGTATGGGTCTTATTTTAAGGAATCAAAGTCCTGATGTTTTCAGTAATATTTAATGAACGGCAGAGGATTCATTCTAAATATGTGGTGGGGGATGTTCTACAAAGGGTAATATTATTTTAAAGGTTTGTAACAGCTTAATTGTCCTCTTTGAATAGTGGTTTGATCATTTTTTTTGCATGGGAATACCACCACAATTACTCATTTTCCTACTTCCGTAACATCACTCACTTCCGCTCCTCACCTCAGCCCATCTGCTGCTCAAACCTTCATCCATGTCTTTGTTACCTCCAGTCTCAACGATTCCAATGGTCGCCTATCCAACTTTCCACCTATTAAAACTTTGCTAAACTTCATCTTATTCTAAACTGTGCTTGCTACACACATCCAAATTTACATCCTGTGTTCAAACCCATCCATTGCCTTGTGCCTGCCTTCCTGTGTAGTCTGCTCCAGCCCTATAACTTGGAGATCTCTATACTCTTCCCAATTCTGGCCCCTTTCACATCCTTGATTTTCTTTGCTCCATCATTAATGGTCAGGCCCCTAGCTGTCTAGGCCCTATACTCGGAAATTCCTACCATGTACTTCTTCATTCTCTTTTAGAGAATTCCTTAAAACCCACCACTTTCACCAAACTTATAGTCACCTATCCTAATTGCTCAGTATCAAATTTTGTCCATTAAAATTCCTAAATGCTTTTGGTGTTTTATTACATTAAAGATGCTATCTAAAGGCAAAGTTGTTGAGAAATTTGAGATCAATTTGGTCTCACTTTCAAAAGACCATATCACCAGTGCTGAGTGCTATCCCTGTGGAAAACTTCATTGGTGCTTGACAAATTGATTTCTACCTTGCGAAGGCGGCATGCCAACCTTGGGTCAAAATCCTGGAACACTCTTCCTAACAGCTCTGTTGGTGTTCCTACAAGATGTGGGCTGCAGAGGTTCAACACGGCACCTCACCACCACCTTCTCGAGGGCAATTAGGGTTGGGCAACAAACACTGACCTAGCTAGCGTTCCATGAACTAATGAAAAAAATCTCTGATATCTCCTCCGACCTCCCCCTCGACCATGAATCCCACCAATAAGCATCAAGTCAATGGGCGGGATTTTCCGGCCTTGCTCGCCCCGAAACCGAACATTCCCGCCCGCGGTCAACGGACCTTTCCGTGGTCCGCCCCTCACCTGCTCCGATTCCCGTGGCGGACAGAACGGTAAAATTTGCCCCATTGTTTCCAAGATTGTCATTGATCTTCATTCCATGGAATACAACCTCAAGTTTGAAAATCCCATTTCTAACACTTCCCCAAGATCCACAGACAGACTGCCCAGAAGACCCAGGATTGCACCTGTTCTTGCTCAGCAGGATTGATTTTTTCCCCTGATCTTGGCTGTATTTTTCTCCCTGTCAAGTCTCTTCCCATCCAAAACTGTGGCTTTTGCAAAGCCCTTTGCTACTTTTAACAGGTTCTAATTTATTTGTCCTAACCATCTCCCTTTCATCACAGACACCCAATCTCTCTACACCTCCAATCTCCCAAGTTTGTCTGAGGCTCTTTCACTTCTTCCTTGAACGAAGGCCCAACCAGTCCATATCTACCACCACCCTCCTCTGCCTGGCTGAATTTTGTTCTCACATTGAATGACTTCTTTAACTCCAGCCACTTCCTCCAAATAAATGCTGATCTGTTGGAATGTACATGTGCATTAGTTGTGTCTGTCTTTTGGGGGAACTGGAAAATTTCCACCCTTCCCTTGTCTACACTTGGTCCATCTTTGACTTTTCCCTTCATTAACTTGTCTGTCTTCATTTCCTGGGATAGACGATTGATCCATATTCATGATGAGCTCACCGACCCCCACAGATATCGTCACTATTCTTCCTGACGCCCTGCTTGCTGAAGAGGCTGTAATCAATTTCCCCAGTTTCTCTGAACAAAGAACAATACAGCACAGGAAACAGGCCCTTCGGCCCTCCAAGCCTGTGCCACTCATTGGTCCAATGAGACCATTCGTTTGTATCCCTCCATTCCCAGACTGCTCATGTGACTATCCAGGTAAGTCTTAAACGATGCCAGCGTGTCTGCCTCCACCAACCTACTTGGCAGTGCATTCCAGGCCCCCACCACTCTCTGTGTAAAAAACGTCCCTCTGATATCGGAGTTATACCTCACCCTTCTCACCTTGAGCCCGTGACCCCCCCGTGATCGTCACCTCCGACCTGGGAAAAAGCTTCCCACTGTTCACCCTATCTATACCCTTCATAATTTTGTACACCTCTATTAGGTCTCCCCTCATTCTCCGTCTTTCCAGCGAGAACAAGCCCAGTTTACCCAATCGCTCCTCATAGCTAAGACCCTCCATACCAGGCAACATCCTGGTAAACCTTCTCTGCACTCTCTCTAAAGCCTCCACGTCCTTCTGGTAGTGCGGCGACCAGAACTGGACGCAGTACTCCAAATGTGGCCCAACCAGCGTTCTATACAGCTGCAACATCAGACTCCAGCTTTTATACTCTATACCCCGTCCTATAAAGGCAAGCATACCATGTGCCTTCTTCACCACCTTCTCCACCTGTGCTGCCACCTTCAAGGATTTGTGGACTTGCACACCTAGGTCCCTCTGTGTTTCTATACTCTTGATGGCTCTGCCATTTATTGTATAACTCCCCCCACATTAGTTCTTCCAAAATGCATCACTTCGCATTTATCTGGATTAAATTCCATCTGCCATTTCTCCACCCAATTTTCCAGCCTATCTATATCCTGCTGTATTGCCCGACAATGTTCATCGCTATCCGCAAGTCCAGCCATCTTCGTGTCATCCGCAAACGTGCTGATAACACCAGTTACACCTTCTTCCAAATCATTTATATACATCACAAATAGCAGAGGTCCCAGTACAGAGTCCTGCGGAACACCACTGGTCACAGACCTCCAGCCAGAAAAAGACCCTTCGACTGTTACCCTCTGTCTCCTGTGACCAAGCCAGTTTTCTACCCATCTAGCCACCTCTCCTTGTATCCCATGAGCCTTAACCTTCTTAACCAACATGCCATGAGGGACTTTGTCAAATGCCTTACTGAAATCCATATAGACGACATCCATGGCCTTTCCTTCGTCAACCGTTTTTGTCACTTCCTCAAAAAACTCCACCAGATTTGTAAGGCATGACCTCCCTCTTACAAAACCATGCTGTCTGTCACTAATGAGATTGTTCCGTTCTAAATGCGCATACATCCTGTCTCTAAGAATCCTCTCCAACAACTTCCCTATGACGGACGTCAAGCTCACTGGCCTATAATTACCCGCGTTATCCCTGCTACCCTTCTTAAATAACGGTACCACATTCGCTATCCTCCAATCCTCAGGGACCTCACCTGTGTCCAATGAAGAGACAAAGACTTCTCACAGAGGCCCAGCAATTACATCTCTTGTCTCCCTGAGCAGTCTAGGATAGATGCCATCAGGCCCTGGGGATTTGTCCGTTTTAATGTTACCTAAAAAACCTAACACTTCCTCCCTTGTAATGGAGATTCTCTCTAATGGGTCAACACCTCCCTCTGAGACACTCCCAGTCAACAAGTCCCTCTCCTTTGTGAATACCAATGCAAAGTATTCATTTAGGATCTCCCCTATTCCCTTGGGTTCTAAGAATAATTCCCCTCCTTTGTCCCTGAGAGGTCCGACTTTTTCCCTGACAACTCTTTTGTTCCTAACATATGAATAAAATGCCTTAGGATTCTCCTTAATCCTGTCTGCCAAGAACATTTCGTGACCTCTTTTTGCCCTTCTAACTCCCCGTTTGAGTTCTTTCCTACTCTCTCTGTATTCCTCCAGAGCTCCATCTGTTTTCAGTTGCCTGGACCTAACATACGCCTCTCTAGTTTCTATTCTGATGATGCAACTTCCCCTTTTATCACTTAATTGCCTGCATTCCACCCTTTCATAGTTCTTCCCCATTTAAATTTCACAAAACTAAAAAAACCCACTTCACAATTTACACTGCCCTTAAATAGTCGTTAAATTTTCCTAGACCCAGTCTAAAGTGATTCTTATCTCCCAAGGATTTACTTTTGTTCTTTGCTTGTCCCAGCCTGGTAGCTTTTAATCCCAAAACTGTCTTTCATGGTGAGGGCCTTTCTCCTGGCGATTCTCCTTCTTGCACAAGCTGGACAAATCTCCAGCCTTATTTCAAATCCTCACAAATTTGTTCTTTGCAATCTGAGTGTGAACTTCTATCCTCATTCCTGCACAGTGAACCATAGAGACTTTCAGCCTCTAACAGCTCTCTCTCTCCCAGAAGCTGGCAAACTGTCTGAGTCCAAGTGTTTTCAGGGGATCTTAGAAACTCTTCCACTCTCAAACTCCATCTCCATGGCAATGTGAATCACACGGGCCTTGTAACCAAGTAGAAAATGCTAATAAGACCCAAACTCTCTTTTATCTTGGAAGTAAACAGACCCAATATTCTTGACACCTTCCGGGGACTTCAGAGATTAGCATTCTAACCACTGTAAACACAGTTGCTGCTGCCTTTATTTTCAAGTGTGAATACCTTGTACCTTATTTCCAGGAAAAGGACAGACCTCCCTTTAATTTTGAACAGCCACATCACCCAGGCTTGCTGTCAGGCAGACTTCCGAACAGGTCACATAACCCCTGTCATTTTATCCTAAACTAAAGAGACGGTCCCAAATCTTACAAAACCTCATATTTGTAACATTCCTCAGTTAGCGCCAGACCTGCTGAGTAATTGCAGCATGTGTCTTTTCCAATTCATTTTCTCTTTACTATGCAGCAATAGGAGCAAATCAGTAGGAAGCTCAGCAAGTAGAGGAATTCTAGCCAGATGGATAGAAATCAACGAATCCCTAAGATTTCCTTGAGGACCCTTTGAAAATACATGCATTTAAAATAATAAAATTGAAACAGATGGCCCGATTCACTACATTAGATCCAAACAAGTGAATTCATCTGCAATCAGGCTCTTGATCAATGGCTCCATTTCGGAAGGAAATACAAATCAACACAAGCATTTAACAGTCACGGCTATGGTGTAATCATGCATCTTTAGACATCAAGATGCGATGATCCACAAACTAGTCTTCAAAACATATTTTTGACTCATTGAAAATATTTTAAAAATGTGTTCCAATGTGCAAATTAGAGCTACAAGATTTGTTTCCCCCCAAATTAGACAAAGTGAGAGAGATGAAAGAAAACAAAGTTTTAGAAAAAGGAATTGACATAACGTTAGTCAAACAGCAGGTAAACAAAACAGAGATAGTGGGAGTGAGAAATGCTCAAAATAAAATCTTTATATATATGTATATATATATATATATAGAAGCAAATTACTGCGGATGCTGGAATCTGAAAATCTGAAAAATCTCAGCAGGTCTGACAGCATCTTTGGAGAGAGAATAAAGCCAACGTCTCGAGTCGAGATGACTCTTCGTAAGTCAGAACTAGCTGTTTTTACGTTAAATATAAATGTGCTTTTAGTTGCATGTAATTATTAAGACCTCAAAGATGTTTGATTTTGATACTTACTGCATTGCATTGTTTACAGTGATGACGGCGTTTTGTAATTGAATTAAAAGTTTCACTACAGCTTTTGCAGGCTTGCTTTTCCTTATCACGTTTTGTTTTTGAAGCTCTTTTACCAGAATCCATCTGAAAGAAATGTTTAAATCAAGTGTGCAAGATTAATGTACAATTACTGACACTGCACAATATAACACAAATGCTGAAATGATACATTATTGGCTCTTGTAGGTTAGAGCCTGTGATTTGACACTGTTAGCTGCATTGGAACAATATGTTGAAGCATCTCTCTCTATGTAGTGTCCTCATTGATTGAGGGTTGTTAATCATGGCTTCTGCCTTTGAAAAGGTTAATAATCACACAAGTTGAAAAATCACCTAAGCTGCAAGCTGTATCTCAGTCACACAGGGAATGAATCATAGAATCCCTACAGTGCAGGAGGAGGCCATTCGGCTCATGAAGTCTGCACCGACAACATTTATCCTGCCTACCCCATGACACCAAGGGACAATTTAGCATGGCCAATCCACCTAACCTGCACATCTTTGGACTGTGGGAGGAAATTGGAGCACCCGGAGGAAATCCACACAGACATGAGGAGGACGTGCAAACTCCACACAGTCACCCGAAGCCGAAATTGAATCTGGGTCCCTTACGCTGTGAGGTGACAGTGCTAACCACTGTGCCATCATGCTGCCCAGAGGAAAGCTATGAGAAAGCCACAGGCCTTGATTAAAACAGACACAGATAAGAGTCTAGGACTGTTCAATTGAATAATATGCAGCTGCAGCTTGTTTGTCCATTAGAACAAGGAACAATGGAAATGGCAGTGATGGGATGTTGATATAACCATTGGTCAGACATATAGTTATCATTGCTTGATGATATTATTAGGATGATATGCACAAGTTCTAATTGGACAATATCCTTATGTATGCATGATGTAAACCTAATCAATTGTCGAGAGTGGATATAGATATAACCTCTGTGCAAATGTAAATCTTTTATTGGTATATGCTAATGTCTTGTAACTGGATCTTAACTATAAATGACTGTTTAATTCCTAGATCAAGGTTCTCCCTGGTGAATCACTAGTTGGGATACTGGGGTCAGCCTGTACTATAGTCCGTGTTAAAGGCATTGTCTGAAACTCCAAGAGTCTTCGTCTGGTTTTCTCGAGAGTGAGTGAAGTACACTATATCTGAATAGCTCTATTTTTCTCCACAACAGCCACAATCTCACCATGGGGCAAGGCAAGATGGCCCATCATATCGAGAGTAGTCATGATCAAAATCAATGATGGAGTAGGCTCGATGGACTGAATGGCCTACTCCTGCTTCTAGTTTCTATGCTTCTAAGGCAGATCCCAAAGACTACCTGTGCTGTGGTACAGGCATTGAACATGTGCTTTTGGCATTATTCAGCACCACATATCATCATCAAGGGTTAGTGCTAGATTGGCCGCCTCATTGAAATATCATGTCACACAATAAATATGGATGAGAAAGGCCATCTGGCCGATCCCAGCTCAACCTTCTAGAAAATAAACTGTTCCCCTATCAATAAATTTTACTCTTTACAACTAAATCCTAATCTTTTCCCAGATTACATCCTAGACACTTACTACATGATCTTAAGGAATAGCTTCTTATGCAGAACTTTGTCAAATGCCTTTTGGAAATGTAGTTCACCAAATGACAGGGAATTCCAAAGTACATCTCTAATTCTGAAACATCGCTTCCTCAAAATGTTGAGAGTTTGATCAGGCGAGATCTTCCCTTTCTGAATTTACATTGCCTGCTGTTTACCAGCTAACTACACTGGTCATCCTTAAACTTATTCCGGATAATTAATTCCATTGTTTTCATATTTTTCCATTATATTTTAACTGGTACTTGAAGGGAGACTAACTAGTCTCTTGCTGCTTCCATCTGCTTTGCTATCCTTTATAAAAGTGAGAACTACATTGGCCTGTTTCTAACTTACTCTATTCCTTCATCATTGTAGTAAATGCCTCAGTTATTCTCACCACATGCCATTTTACAATTTGGAGGGCAGCATTATTTTTGCAATCGTTCCAGATTCTTCAATAATATTCTGTTCAGTTAACTTTTCGTTAAAAAGGCAAAGTACTGACCATGTCCAAAATGACCAAAAGCTCTTAACTTTTTAAAATAAATAAAATGAGGATAGATGCCGGTTCTTGAAAATAATTTTCAGTTTGATTTTAATTGCTATTCATCAATTGGTTTACTTATTCTACACAACGTACAGTGTTGACAGAATCCTAGAATGCAAGCTTGTTTCGAAGAATTTATCAGCAAAACTCATTATTTTTCTGCCAAATTGTGAACCCAGTTTATTGTTCCAATTTCAGTCATAAACGCAAGATTGAGTGTGCAGTTCAGCAAAAAAAGTAGCACTCGTATAATGTCGCCAGTTCTTTATTTGCAAATCTTGACAATGCTTGTGACTACAATTAGAATAGAACATTGATTTAGCTCTAGCCTTCTATTATTCATAAGTACAACATTAGCACTAAAATATTTACTGGTTCAGAGCATTGTTAAAATCTCTGCGTCCAACTCTTAACATAAATGTTTCACGAGAGCACTTTACAAGATTAATACATTGTGCTTATTCATCTCAAGCTAGAAGGGAGGAAATCTATTTCATTTTCATGAATCATATTGTAGGCTTTTTCCCCTCTTTTTCAATAATCTTGGTGCTTTTTTTTCCTCAATAATTTTCTCCCCTTTTCACATGAAGACACTGGGCCCCCAACTAAGATTTCACAGGCATTGTGGCCACGGGACACTCTTCCTGTGCAACCTCGAGGCACCAGTTGAGCCCAGAGGCATCACGGCAGAGCCTGGTGTTGTCTCACTCAATTCTCACTAACACGTGAATCCCTGATGCAAGTTCCTCTTTTCACTTTGAGGAAGGAAAATTAATCATAGCAAACCTGCTTTTTATTGCGGCAGGCATGATGAACCTGAGTCAAGTGTGGCCCAGTCATCTACACTAGATACACAAACAGCCGTTTGCTCGTGGGGTTTGCCAAACAAAATAAAACATGCTGTTGAAGCTTTTCATCTTGCACTCAAACTGGACAGGCCTGAAAGGATACCAATTCTATAGAGAACTACAATCTAGAGAGGAGTGCTGATTGGTTAGCAAATGGACTTTGATCAGCAGAGATGTTGCGGTGGGGAATGCACCAGGGAACAGTTAACTACCAAGGTTTTGTTTAAATTCAAACCAGGTAACTTGACTCTGATTGGTCAAGGCATTGCCATGAGGAATAAATCACAGAATGGCTGTCCCCCAAGCTTTTGTTTAGTTGAAAAAGGGGCAGGGTGTTGACATGCTCTTTCCAGCCCATCTGACCCTGAACTGAGTTTCTGACCTCATATCTTCTCCAACTCCAAGACCACCCACTTGCACTTCCAGAAAATCATCCATCTCCACCCCTGTCTCAACCCCACTGATTTGGCCTCAATTGTGGGCACCATATTTTAGACAAGGGCATGAAGGCTTTGTAAAGTGTAAAGAAGGCGACACGAGGAAATCATTTTTACAGAATGAAGTTAGGATTTGGAATGCATTGCCTGAAAGGGTGTTGGATGCAGGTTCAATTATAGTTTTCAAAAGGGAATTGGTAAGTACTGGAAGGAAAAGAAATGCAGGGAAGATTGGGACAAGGAAACAAACTCATCTCTTCAAAGGGGCCTATGCAGAATTGATGGGAAAATGGCCTCTTTCAATGTTGAATTAGTTTATGGTTTTATGATCTGCTGACAGTTGCGTCAATGGTTTTGCTACCTTCAGAGTTGACTATTCCAATGCTCTGCTGACCAATCTCCCATCTTTCATAAACCTAACTTCATCCTGCTGCCTGTATCCTTACTCCCATTACCCCATTCACCCATCACTCCTCTGCTTGCTGACTTTAATGTTTAAAGTTTATTTATTAGTCACAAGTAAAGCTTACATTAACACTGCAATGAAGTTACTGTGAAATTCCACAATCCATCGCCTGTTCGGGTCAATGCACCTAACCAGCACTTGTTTCAAACTGTGGGAGGAAACCGGAGCACCCGGAGGAAACCCACGCAGACACGGGGAGAACGTGTAAACTCCACTCAGACAGTGACCCATGCCGGGAACTGAACCCGGGTCCCTGGCGCTGTGAAGCAGCAGTGCTGACCCACTGTGCTACCGTGCCACCTTACAGGGGCTTACAGTCCATCACCACGTCAAATTTTAAAATGTAATTCTTGTGTTCAAGTTCCTCCATGGTTGATCCCTCCCAATATCGGTAACTTCCTTAGAGATCTCTACACTTCTCCAATTCTGACCACTTCTGCACACCCAATTTCCCCACCATTAACAGCCATGCCATTAGCTAGCTCAATGCCTAGAATTCCCACCCTAACTACATTTTTTCCATTGCTCTACCTCCTTAAAGATCATTTGAAAAGTTACATGCTGGATGAAGCAGTTAGTCACCTCTGCTAATATTCCTTCTTTCATCCAGTGCCAATTTTTAGAATCAAGCTGCTGCTAAGCACTTTGGGAGATTTATTCCCCCACATTAAAGGCTTTTTAAAAACATTGCGTCATTGTTCATTCTGCACAACATTAGGGTGCATTTAATTGTCTCTTGCACCATTCACCACACTTTTGGATGTGCATCAATGCAAAATATCCAGTGTAATTTTTCAAACCAATGCTAACTGGGGGAGGCGGTGGCCTAGTGGCATTATTGCAATTGATCCAGAAGCTCAGCTAATGTTCTGGGAACCTGGGTTCAAATCCCGCCACAGCAGATGGTGGAATTTGAATTCAATAAAAATGATCTGGAATTAAGAATCTACAGATGACCCTGAAACCATTGTTGAAAAAACCCATCTGGTTCACTAATGTCCTTTGGGGAAGGAAATCTGCTATCCTTACCCAGTCTGGCTTACATGCAACTCCAGAGCCACGGAAATGTGGTTGACTCTCAACTGCCCTCTGAACAAGGGAGACTAGGGATGGGCAATAAATGCTGTAAGAAATTTAACAACACCAGGTTAAAATCCAACAGGTTTATTTAGTAGCAAAAGCCACACAAGCTTTTGGAGCCTTAAGCTCCTTCTTCAGAATTGTGTGGAAAGCTCATGTGGCTTTTGCTACCAAATAAACCTGTTGGACTTTAACCTGGTGTTGTTAAACTTCTTACTGTGTTTACCCCAGTCCAACGCCGGCAACTCCACAATAAATGCTGGCCAGCCAATGACGCCCATGCCCACAAATGAATAAAAAGAAATACCACAGTCAAGCCGTCTGGCATCCCCTGGGGGAGGCTAACTCCACCCTGATTGATTTCATGAAAGAGACGTTAAGGTTTAAAAAAGGAGGTTGGGGGAAAAAAATGTCTGCTTACATGCTCAAACTGTTAGAGAATGTGTGTCAGGAAAGCAAATCTACATTTACATGGAACTCTCTTCTGGCAGGAACCATATGGCCTGTAGCCAGGCAATGTAAAAATGGTGTTGGCTGCCCTTCGCATCTCTAAGATACGTCTAAAACTAGCAGTGTAATATAGCCACAACGTGCACTGCTGTTTTCTGTCGGCATGACATTTTTAGCTTCTGTTTCAAACTGAGTTGTAACATTTGTTGTTTTTTGCATCAATTTAGATTAAACATAATTTTCGGATTTTATCACTGCAATATCAGAATTCTGAGAAAATTGACTTGTTTGTCAGAAATTCTATTTTTATCATGCCTTTGAAAGTGGATTTGCTGGATTGGTGACATTTAAATAGAAACACTGCAAAAATGATCAACTTTATTTCACGACAATGTCATAAGTCACATTCAAAGGATCACCCTCTGACATTTCTGCCAACTCCAGCATGATGTCATCACCAAACACATCTTCCCCTCTTTTACCTTGTCCCTCCTCACCATCCAAAGCCCCAAATATTCCATTCAGATGAAGCAGTGATCGACTTGCACGTCTTTCACTTTAGTTTCATGCATCCCCTACTCACAATGCAGTTTCTTCTGCATTGGGAGGCCAAACACACAGACTGGATGACCGTTTTACAGAACACCTTCAGTCAGCCTGCAAGCATGATCCCGACCTTCCTATCACTTGCCATTTAAATTCAGCTCGTTCATGCTCACATTTCTGTCCTTGGACTGTTGCAATGTTCCAGTGAAGCCCACCACAAACTAGAGGAACAGCACCTCATCTTTTAATTAGGCACTTTACAGCCTTCTGAACTTAACTTCGAGTTCAGTGAGAGCCTTTTTCCTCGGATGGTGATGTCTAGCACGAGAGGACATAGCTTTAAATTGAGGGGTGATAGATATAGGACAGATGTCAGAGGTAGGTTCTTTACTCAGAGAATAGTAAGGGTGTGGAATGCCCTGCCTGCAACAGTGGTGGACTCGCCAACATTAAGGGCATTTAAATGGTTATTGGATAAACATATGGATGATATTGGAATAGTGTAGATTAGAGGGGCTTTAGATTGGTTTCACAAGTCGGCGCAACATCGAGGGCCGAAGGGCCTGTACTGCACTGTAATGTTCTATGTTCAGGACCATGGACCATGAACTCTCTCCCCCATTTTTTTCTCAACCCTCCCCCATAGGGCCAGCCTGTAACTTCTTAATGTTTTGCTTTCAGAGAGCATTGGCCCTTGCTCCGTTATTAACACATTCTGCCATCTGATTTTTAAGCCTCTATTAGCACACGCCTTAGTCTTTAACACTCCTTTTGTCTTGTGTCCAAGACATCTTTGTCAACCCTGAGCTTCCACCTATCCCTGACCTTCTATTTTGCTGCACATCTTCCACAGCATAAAATACATCACATTTCCACCTCTTCAGCTCTGAAGTCAGACCCGAAACGGTGGGCGGCACGGTGGCACAGTGGTTAACACTGCTGCCTCACAGTGCCAGGGACCCGGGTTCGATTCCTGACTTGGGTCAATGTCTGTGTGGAGTTTGCTCATTCTCCCCGTGTTTGCGTGGGTTTCCTCCGGGTGCTCCGGTTTCCTCTCTCAGCCCAGGTTAGGTCGATTGGACATGCTAAATTAGCCCTTAGTGTCCCAGGATGTGATAAGTTCGAGGGATTAGCAGGGTAACTAAGTGGGGATAGGGCATGGGTGGGATTGTTGTCGGTGCAGACTCGATGGGCCAAATGGCCTCCTTCTGCACTGTAGGGTTTCTAGATCCTTTCTAGATCTACATTCTAGAAACATTCACCGGAATCTTATCACCGTTCACGCTGGCGGGATTTTCCCATCCCGCTGCAGTGAACAGAGATTTGGATGGCCACCAAATTCTCTGACCTCGCTGCGGCGGGAGCGTGGCGTGAATGGGCTGATAAGATTGCACCCATTAACTGTGGTTCCCCCTCCATAATTGCTACCAGCTCTGCTGAGTTTTTTTCCAGCATTTTCTGTGCCTATATCATACTTCTGATGTAATATGATATCTCAGTGGAAAAATAAGTTTTCATTATGGTAACTTTTTAGTTCCCTTCTGCAATGGATTCCAAATGAGATTACATCATTTTGGCATTAAAGCACAACAACTGATTGCTTGAAAATATTACAAAGCATTTTGTTTCATTTGATAAAACTCAAAATTAGGTGAGAAGTATTGCCTTGTGTTCCTGATCCAATGTTAACCTCAGAGTCTGTAATAGAACATAGAACATTACAGCGCAGTACAGGCCCTTCGGCCCTCGATGTTGCGCCAACCAGTGAAACCAATCTAAAGCCCCTCTAATCTACACTATTCCAATATCATCCATATGTTTATCCAACAACCATTTGAATGCTCTTAATGTTGATGAGTCCACTACTGCTGCAGGCAGGGCATTCCACGCCCTTACTACTCTCTGAGTAAAGAACATTTAGATGTTTATAAATTCAAACTTGTGAGTTGGCACATAAGATTCTCTAGATCATGAATGAACACTTAAGAAAAAAACTATAGAGTATTCCTCTTGCTTCAAAGAACTGTTATTGAATAAGAAAGTTGCTCAATGATGCCCTTTCCTCTTGTATCCAGCTATGGAATTCATGAGGAGCATGTACACATCTTCCTCTCTTCAATGCACCACTTGTTTAAAAAAAGTGACATTGAGCAGAAATGCAGAAACGAATCAGTCAAATGAACACCAGCAGCACTGAAGCACCAGACAAAGGAACAGATAAGAAGCATGTATTTGCCATCGAACACAACAGGAAACTGTGACAGCATGGAATTGTACAGGGTCGTTTATTTATAGTTTATGTGGTAGCAAAGTTTTGAACATATTGAAAAGGACTGGTGCCCTCAGATAAGCGCAAACACTCCAAAATGCCATTTGATTCTGAAATTTAAAAATTAAAGGTTTTTAAGACAGTTTACACTCTGGATAGTACCCCACTGTTTAGAACACTTTTCCAAAGTGAGAGACAGAACATGATGGTTTACTATTCAATGCCCCACATCACTGCGCATCAAAATACGAAGTTACGTTTCTGTTACATTTCAATTTCACAATAGTGTAAAATTCATTTGACAGTTTCGGTTCTGAAAGCGGGGCAGAGAAATCAAGTGACAGGCCTCACTGCTACTCCGACATTGGCTTTCTGCATTGTTCTAATGAAACTCAAAGAAAGAGCGGTAACTTATTAGGCACTGGACCTTTGGACTCAACACCGAGTTCAACAATTTGAGATTATAACCTTGTTCCCATTTTTTACACAGCAGCTGGTGATGATACTGTTATTTCCATTTATATTTCCTCATTCTTTCCTCACTACCATATTATTTTGCCTTGTACCTTGATTCCTCCTTGTTTAATCTCTCCTGCCTTCCACACGACCACAGAAACTATCCTTTCCTCTCTCTCTGCCACTTTTTTCTGTGCCTCTCCACTTGTTTCAAACCTGCTGCATCACTAATCTTTTCCAGCTCTGATGAAAGGCGATCAACCTGAAATTTTAACTCTTTCTCTCTGCACAGATGCTGCCTGGCCTGACGAACATTTCCTTTTTCTACGTTTCACTGGTTTTCAGATTGACACAGAGGGCAATTAGCCCAAGTGCACACCATGATGGTGATTCCTGTTGTAGATTGTATTGGTGAAGACTGCAAAGGCACAGCCTGTGGAGGAGCTGTGATAGCAATGTCCTGATTTCTGTGTTTAACTGCACAATGTGCAGGCACCAAAGGTGACCATCAATCTCATCCTATAATAATGGCGTGTGCAGACAACCACAAACATTAATACAGCAAAATCTGGGCTCGCATAAATGCGATTTGCTGGTTATTGGATGAGAAAGAAAGAAAGAGGAGGAAAAAGAGAGCCCAAGATTTGCAAAAGTGGTAAGTTATGGAGAAAGCACTTTCCTATTTAAGTATCTGTAGTTTGCTGAAGGTCCAGGACTGAATCACTCTTAAATGGAAATGATACACGCTACAAATGAATATCTCTAACCATTCGAAGTTTAGAGATTTATGTATCCTATGATCAAACTTGAACAAAAAGCTACATGCCAATTAAAATTACTCAGCTGCATGGCATGAAGCACCAGGGCGCTAACCGTTAATTTACAGGAAGAATATGCCTTTAGATTTAAAGTACTACACATACACAAAATTGCTCGAGATTGGTGGCATTATATGTAGTTACCAGTTTACAAATTTCCTGTCCAGTGCTTTCATTTAGCTTCCCTCCGTCAGGAATATTGCTTCATAGAACCCCGACAGTACAGAAGGCCATTCGGCCCATCGAATCTGTCCTGATCACAATCCCACCCAGGTCCTACTCCCGTAACCCTCATTTACCCTGCTAGTCCCTCTGACACTAGGGTTAATTTAGCTTGGCCAATCAACCTAACCCACACATCTTTGGACTGTGGGGGGAAACCGGAGCACCCGGAGGAAACCCATGCAGGCACATTGTAAGAGGCACCAACTCCTACACAGATTTTAAATTGTTCCACCCAGTTCCCACAAGGCATGAGAAATGAGTTGGGTCAGATTTTCTTCCTCTCCAATTCTTCATTGCATTCAACTACCTCCCTTGTGGTCACATTGCAATCGCAAACCACAATGGCACTGATTAGGGTAAAAATGTCAGCCGTCCTGCGATTCGAACCAACGACCACGGGATTGTTGCACCATCATTGAAATGATGCATCACAAAGTACTGGGCATTAAAAGCAGAATGGCTGTTACTTTGAACCACAGAATGTTCCTGTGAAAGCCAGGAACCTTTGCGATTGTACTAGAAAAACATATACTGACCCCCAGAGGAAGAGGATCAAAAAACTCCTGTCAAAACATGCCTCAGCTTAGTTTCTTCCTCTCAGAGGAATTTTCATTTGTAGCAGAGTTTTAAAGACATTTAATAGCCAGCGTCTGTAACTATATTGTGACAGCAAGTATGGGCAATATATCTTTAAATCATTCAATTAAATTGTAAAGATTGCAATAAGAATACTACCAAAAAAGAGGAAGTACGGGCAGAAATTGTATGATCCACACAAGATTTGCATATATTGAATGGTTGAATGAATTGTTACAGTTGCTGGAGTGAACAATCTTGCATGTAACTTGATCTATGAAATGATCTTTTATGAGGCTATTCTTCAAACTAAATTATCTGTCGATTCCTTATAACAAATCCTTCTACAAATATCGCTCAATTAAAAGGCTTGCAATTAAAATGTGCTTTTGAAATATCTTTCGAAAGCTGAGAAATAGCTGTATTAGTGAATGGAAATAATCATGATTATCATCCTTTTCTTTGTTGCTGCCCATTTTTTTCTCAAACGCTTTCCACATGCTGGTGGATACTAAGTCTGGCCATGTTAGAAACCTGAAAGAACAGCACCAGTGCCAGCTTTGCGAATCCTCATTCCCATTTGATCTCCCGTAATTTACTGTGTAATCCACAGCTCAGCCGACAGCTGAATAAACTCAAACCCCCCCCCTCCCCAAGAAGCACTTTCATGGTTTCATTGTCATCCAGATGTATCAATGCATTACCTACCCGACAACGAGATTGCCTGAAAAGAGTCACTGCTAATCCAATCATGGGTAACTATCCCAACAGTTCATCGTGCACGAATCCAATTACTTGCTCATTAAACGAGTAACAATGGATTGATTGAAACGTCAGCCACCAGAGGGACACAATTCCTTCATTCACTAATACAGCTAACCTGAATTTCTTAGCTTTTGGAAGACATTTCAAAAGCAGTTTTTAAACTGTAAACATTTTAACTGAGCGATATTTGTAGAAAGATTTGTTATAAGGAATCAACAGATAATTTATTTGGAAGAATAGCCTCATGAAAGACCATTTCATAGGTCAAGCTGCACGCAAGGTTGTTCACCTCAGAAACTGTAACAATTCATTCAACCATTCAGTGTATACAAATCTTACGTGGATCATACATTTTCTGTCCATACTTTCTCGTACAAACTTTTTGTTAATATTCTCATTGCAACCTTTACAATTTACAGCAGCACAGTGGCTAGTGCTGCTGCCTCACAGCGCCAGGAGCCCGGGTTCAATTCCAGCCTTGGGTCACTGTCTGTGTGGAGTTTGCACGTTCTCCCCATGTCTGTGTGGGTTTCCTCCGGGTGCTGCAGTTTCCTCCCACACTCCAAAGATGTGCGGGTTAGGTTGATTGGCCATGCAAAGTTGCCCCTTAGTGTCAGGGCAACTAGCAGGGTAAATACGTGGGGTTATCTGGCTGGGATTGTTGCAGGCTTGATGGGTTAAATGGCCTCCTTCTGCACTGTAGGGATTCTATAATTCTATGAAATATATATTGTGTGTACCTGCTGTCACAGTATAGTTACAGACTGTGGTTACCAAAAAACAGAGTGAGCAGTCTCTGAATTGAGTCTGCTTTGCACCCTTTCACTCCAGTAGTTTCTATCCAGAGCACTCATTCCTTCCCACATTTAACCTTCTTTCTTTCCCTCCTATCCCCAAGCATACATCCCAGCCCTTAATCTTTGCTTCTTTTTACTGCATGCTCTGAGGAGACATACCTTACTGCCACCACTCTTCCTCACGCCTTCCCAATCAGATTTCTTTACAACCAGAGTTCTCCATTTACCATTGGAAACTTTACACTGTGGCATAGAATTCCTACCCTATCCATGAAGCTCTTGTCTGGAGCCTGCTCTGCTGCCCACTAGTTCAAACCCAAGAAAGTGAGCAGGAGAGAAGAGGGTACAAGAGAAAAGCCAGCAGGAAAATTACATGCATTGGACAAAAACTGCCAACCAGTAGTGTGCAATGCTACAATAGATCTATTACCATAATTAATTACCTAAGTATTCAATGCAATTTTTAGCAGTCTCTGCTAAATCTGGGAAAGTCATTTAGATGTAATAACAGATTCAAAATGACAGTTTAGTTCCTATTTTCGAGAATGAAGTATTCATAGGCTCTTTGTACATGTCCCCGGAGTATACATTAAACTGCAATCTGAATAACTAATTATCACATACCAAAGCAGATGGACTGGAAAAGTCTCCTCCTGAAATGGATTCAGCACAAGTTGCACCTGGCACCTATAAAAGAATACATTCATTTCAACATCACTGAAAGATCAATCCTTTGAGAACTGTACAATAACTCGCATTCAGAAGGCACGTTATACACAGAAAATTGTCCCACATTACCTCACATAGGTTTGATTAAAAAATTGTACATAGAGTCACAAACGGAATGGGTGGGAAGGAGCTGGGGGGTGGGGGGGGGGGGGGGGGCGGAACTAAAAGCTGGTGATCATTAACTGGCATTTCAGCATTTTAACAAATGTAAACCATGTACTTGAGGTGGTATACTAAAGGTTAGGCATAAATGGAAGGTGCTGTAATCAATCTCTGTTAATTCCATGATGGAGTGTATAGGTATGGCAGCTTACATCTTTGATGAATAGTCACCGTATCAAGCAGTTGGCATGTATATTGCAGCAACTAGAAATGAAGGCAGGTTTTTAAAAAATAAATTTAGTTTAACGAATGGTGCATGGAAATCGGAAAGAAATGTTGATACTTCTTGAAGTTGTTTATTAGTTACAGTGTAGGACACATCTATTGCTCACAATCCCAGCAACTCACTCTCATTTCTTTTAGGTACATTGCCACAGTCACCTGCTACTGTTTTAGTCCCACCTGAGTTTTGTCATTTTTGACAAAAGGAGATTACTGGAGAATACGAAAGCATATGGAATTAGAAAAAGAAGAAAAACAAAAGGCTTACATTGGCATGTATAGCACCTGCGTTAGTTGCTACCCCACAAGGATAATTTTTTAAAAAATGCTTTTTCTGAGGTTTATAGATGTAATAGCACATTGATTCAAACCCTTAGTTTGATTGTTGTGGGCAGTTTGGTACTTACACTATCGGAATGATGTTGAGGCAATAAGATTAAGGACCACATCAGCCTGTGCAGTGCTTGCAATGGACAACAAGCTAAAGAGCTGCTCGTGACATCCCAGACCATGAATGAAGCTTAGAGTAAACCTCTTCACTCTCTCAGGAACTGACCATCTCATCACTGTCAACAGCTTTCAGGCTACTGGGAGTTAGACTTGGTGACGTCAATGACTTGAGGTTGTAGAATGGCTGAACGTACACTTCAGCCGTAATGGCATCCCTGACATGGTGATAAGCAACTATGGTCCTCAGTTCATTGTGAAGAATTCAGACATTTCATGAATTATTGGGAAAATCAGCACAACACATCATTTCTACAGGAACTCCAGTTAAATTGGAAAGGCTGAGGCAGCAGAAAAAAATTGCTAAAGGAATAATCAAAAGATTGAGTAGATCCAGCATTCAAGGTGATGTTAGAGTGGAGAAACCCATTCACTGAAGGCATGGAAACTAGTTCAGCCCAGTGACTAACGTCACGCCATACCCAAAATACTTTTCCAATAGCCAAAAAATTACTGAAGCCGGATGTAGTAACAGGAGTGAGGGACACACCCAAATGAAACAACAGAAAGCCAAATTTCACTTTAATAAAGTGACCAAATCATTTCTAGAGTTGAGAGTTGGAGAACCAGAGTGAAGACATTCAACACACTCAACAAAAGTCTGTCGCCCATTTGGCAAAGGCACGGTGGCACAGTGGTTAGCACTGCTGCTTCACAGCGCCAGGGACCTGGGTTCAATTCCCGGCTTGGGTCACTGTCTGTGTGGAGTTTGCACGTTCTCCCATGTCTGCGTGGGTTTCCTCCGGGTGCTCTGGTTTCATCCCACAGTCCAAAGATGCAGGTTAGGTGCATTGGCCATGCTAATTCTCCCTCAGTGTACCCGAACAGGCACCGGAGTGTGGTGACTTGGGGATTTTCACAGTAACTTCATTGCAGTGTTAATGTAAGCCTATTTGTGACTAATAAATAAACTTTTTTTATGAGGAGTCTGGGTAAAACAGTTGTCACTTGGATCATCATATGAAAGTAAACAACCAGATACATCATCGCTGCTGCAGACACGTATGTGATGGGAGAAATTTCTCCTTCTCAGCGGACAGCTGATGAGGAGAGGAGATTTTTGCCAACTGAACATGGAATGGAATGACCATCACTCCCAGAGGACAACTGCTCCTCAACAGATGCAACAGATCAGCAGCACATGGCAGGGCAATGACATTCCCTGGAGGGGAAATTCACTCCAGAATTTGGAGACACCAGACAAATAACCAATAACAACCTACATGTGTATCACTAGAAGACCTGAACGCTTTAAAGATTGTGAGCGGAATCTTTCCCTCCTGCCTGCCATGGCAATTGTAGCAGGCAGGACGTGGATCACGCAAAGGTCCGTTGACCTCGGGCAGGATTTTGGGTCAAGCACGGACAGAAAATCCAACCCAGTGTGTGCAACGCATGTGTAGAGCCAGGCAAAAGGGAGACAGATGAGAAATAACACTTTTCTGTTTGTGCGTGGTGACTTTCTTTTATAGATTATGTGTGTGGGTAATTTGCAACTGAAAATTATGTGCTTTTTTCTTTATAGTAAGAGTGGGATGTTAAGAGAAATCCTTTGCGCAAGGTTGCCTATTGTACACTGTGGATTATCAGTCATGTGACCTCTTTCTTTTGTGAGCAAAAGGTTGAGGCAGGAGCCATTTTACCCACCGCACGGGACACAATGTAATTTGCTGCATCCATTGTTGTTCCTTTTGAATCACATTCACCTTTTTAGATTTAGTCAACCCCCTCAAGTACGCAATTCAACTGAAAATCTCACAAGTAGGATGTATCCAATGTTTATAAGCTCTGGGTGTACAGCCTGCATCATTCAGCTCTGTTACTGAGGTTTAAGTTTATTTATTAGTGTCACAAGTAGGTTTATATTAACACTGCAATGAAGTTACTGTGAAAACCCTCACATTGATCTCAGAAATAGTTCACTGCCAGCTGGAGTCTCCCAATCCTCTAAATTATTTACAATAGGCTACGTTTCATGGATTTAGTTGCCTAAAATATGCTCATGCATTCTGTACTTAAAATATCTTTTCTACTTACAGGGGAATCTGGAGGATATTCTTCGTCCCTTGAAAATGAACTATTAAAAGCCTTGTTGAACGTTTCACTGTTTTGCTTGTGCTTTTCAATTGTCGCATGGATAACCTAATAAAAATCACCACAGTTTTGTAAGATAGCCAAAAATAACCACAGAACATTCTAGAACAAGGAGGAAAATATTTTACAGAATGTTACATACCTGAAACCAATCTTTCCGTTCTTCCTCCGTCCTAAAAAGAACATTTTTGAGGTTTAATTATACTGATTAGTAGCCTCATATTTTATTCTTGATGTCAAACATTCGACTAACAAGCATTAAAAAAAACTGTTTTTGGAATATCTTCAATAGATTGCAATGTTACTTCACAAATTTTGTATCTTGCTTCAGTTAAACAATCAATGACGTTTTTCCTCTACCTGGTCTGAAGTTCTAAGGACCGTTGTTTTCCTATGATTGTAAACGTATGAGTAACACTCGACTTTGTAATTTCTTGCACCTGAAGAACAAGAGTTGTATTTTTCCAATTGTAGCCAAAAAAAAAGCAATAATCTTACTTGCGAAAGAAACTATATAGGCGGAAGATGCTACGAACCTGCATGCCAGCAATGTCGATCCTTTCTCTCACGCTGAACTTCTGTCCCATCAGTCGGAGCTTTGGCACACAGTAAAGTACCATATTGTTGAACTGAAAGTAAAAGTATTGAATTTCAAATTGCATCCATCCTATTCTAGTTGTAATACACAGACTACCGTAAATGTGGATATCTGCAGTTGGCAGAAGACAGACTGAAAGGTTTTGTGTAGCTTTTGGCAAAAATACAGTTAAAATAAAAATTGGTATAGAATATTTTAAACGATTACAGTACAAAACAAAGTTTCATGTCAATTTTAGCAATATGCACGAGAGACGAATAACCTAAGCTGAAGCAGTCTAGATAGCAAGCCTTGTCATTGCTAAGTCAGTAGCAGAATCAAGGTCAAAAGCAACTTTTCCTAATTCTAAATTACAACATGTGAAACTATTTTACACATATTTGTCTGAAATGCTTTTCAGAATTTTTCCAAGTGACACACATTGATTTAGTGACTTAGTCAATGCATCCATCAAACTGAGTGCAATGCATGTTCCTGCATTCGAGCATTCTACCTGATTTCCCCTCAATGGTAGCACTCTCGTTTCTGAGTCAGGTGGTTGTGGGTTCAAGTCTCAATTCACTTCAATCGGGTGCTGACAGCTTATGTCAGTGGTTCCCAAAGGGTGCGGCTCGCCACACTGGTGCGGTGAGAGAGGATGGCAAGTGTGGCGGGAAGATTCAAGGACAATCAAAGAAACATTTAAACATGGATTAGATATTTTTCCAAAGTGATTGTTTTATACTTTCTGGATGTCCCATGATCATATTATAAAGCAGTTGTGTTCTATGTTATGAATCAAGCTAGGAATTGTTTTATTTTGTTTTTGAATGTATTTCTTATCAATAAAAAATTCAGTGTGGCGCAAGCAAATTTTTATTCCAAAAGTGAGGCCCAGTGAAAAAAGTTTGGGAACCACTGGCTTATGTACAATACAGTTAGAGTTTTAACAACACCAGGTTAAAGTCCAACAGGTTTATTTGGTAGCAAATACCATTAGCTTTCGGAGCGCTGCTCCTTCTTCAGATGGAGTGGAAATCTGCTCTCAAACACTCCATCTCGACGAAGGAGCAGCGCTCCGAAAGCTAATGGTATTTGCTACCAAATAAACCTGTTGGACTTTAACCTGGTGTTGTTAAAACTCTTATTGTGTTTACCCCAGTCCAACGCCAGCATCCCCACATTATGTACAATACAACAGTAACTACATACTTTGTGAAAGGAGTTAATATAAATCTAGCTCTTTCTTTACTGCTCCTTTCAAAAGTGATGATGCCTTTCATTAACTGCAAATCAACAAGAAAGATTTTGAGGTTGGTGGGTGGGTGGGTGGGGGGGGGGATAATAAAAATACCCCGAAGATGAAATTAGGAAAGCAAGGTCAGCTTTAAAACTGTTGATGTTTCACAACCTTCTGTCTTATCTTACTGTTTCAGTTAAGCAAAACTTTTCTATGTTTGCACCATAGCCACTGTGGCTCCGTTTGAAAAAAAAAACACACCCAACTATCAGAGCCCAATTATATCACACTTCTGTTGGTCTGCCAATGGAAGGACAGAAATAGTGCCCAGAAAGAAGTTCATTAATCAACTCAATATCCCTCAATGTAGGGATGGATATTTGTTGCTGAAATAGGAGAGAGAGAAAAATTATCGTCAGTTATTTAAAAACTAAGGGTTTAGTTGGCTTACCAGAAACAGGTAGCGATCTTGAGCTGAACCGTTCTTAGCTGACAGCTTTTGGATGTGCCCCTCTTTTATAAGTTCATTAGCTGGATTGACAATATCTGCTTCACCTCCAAGTCTCTCATATACTTCCAGCAGCTTGTGCATTTTTTCCTACCGATACAAAAAAGTTGCACTTGATGACTCAATAGTAAACGTTTCACGCATTCCTGTAAAATAATTTTCCTTCCTGACCAAGGAAACGACCACATGATGTGATTGTCCTTTGCATAAAGTCTATAAAGTGAAGAACTTCTCTGCTTAATATTTAAATAGAGTTTGAGAGTATCAGATAAAAGCAAAATACTGGAGAGGCTGGAAATCTGAAATAAAGACAGGAAAAACTGGAAAGAAAAACAGCAGGATCTGGCAGCATCTGGCCATCAAACTGTTAACGCTGTTTCTTCTGCCACAGATGCTGCACGAGGAGTTGAGTATTTCCAGCATTTTTTGTCGTTGTTTCTGATTTCCATTATACATAATATTTGTATTATTTTGAACAGGAAGTTATGGTGATGCGTTAATGCCAGGGACCCGGGTTCGATTCCTGGTTTGGGTCACTGTCTGTGTGGAGTCTGCACGTTGTGTATGCGTGGGTTTCCTCCGGGTGCTCCAGTTTCCTCCCACAGTCCTAAAGACGTGCTGGTTAGGTGCATTGGCCGTGCCAAATTCTCCCTCAGTGTATCCAAACAGGAGCTGGAGTGTGGCGACCCCCAGGGGATTTTCACAGTAACTTCATTGCAGTGTTAATGTAAACATGCTTGTGACACTAATAAACAAACTCAAAACTTTTCCATGGCCAGTTTTACTGTTCGTCCGGAGTTTGGTGTTTGATAGTCATATCTTGTTTCACTTTGTTGCATGTTTTGTTTTCTTGCCTGTGGGTCATTTTCCAGTCCTTTGCTGTATCCCACTGCCTCGCCTTCCCTCCACCACCACATGCTCTGCTTCATCCCACCCAGTTTGTACTCCACTGCTTAGTTCATTTCTCTACACCCTATCTGTAACTGCAACGCTATCTTCTGCACCCTATCCTTTTCTTCTCCCCTATGTGCTCTACGAATAATATGTTTTGTCATTTTCTCCAATACATGTGACAATAATAAATCAAATCATTATGAAGCAACATCGTACTTGTGCACTCAACCTGTCGCTGGCTCCATTTTAAGCTTGGAGAAATTTAACAAAACTCCAAGCACACGCAGTGCAATCTCAAACATCCACTTTCCAAGCATGTTTAATGATCCAAGCTGGGTAGCATGTCATTTTGTGTGTTTTGTTTCTGTCCAAAGTTCTAGTGTGGTATGTAAGTGGCATCGACAGAGAGAGACAGGAGTAATGGTGAAATTAACTGGGAAAACACTACATCAGTCAGTCTGCAGAGGGCGTTATATGCAGACAAACTCGACTCACTTCATCTCCAAGCAAAGCCTTCAAAATATTTTGGAACTGCTCAGAATGAAGCAAGTTTCTCCAAAAATGTAAATATAAATATCAGGTTTGTGAGATAATGGTTAGATACAAGAAACTTGTGTAGATTTTTTCAGGATTGTTGGCTCTTTATGTTTGCTGTAGTGTAGAGGTGATTTATTTAAATGCATGGGCCCTTCAAATTCTTTTGTGCAGCCGTTCATGTGTAATCATTTAAGGGGGCTGGCTTGTGCACACTCTGCGGTGGGGGCTCTACACCTCAGAGGCAGGCGTTATTACAGGACGATGCAAAAAGCGTAACGTGAAGCTCTGTACCCACGCAAATTTTACAACCTAGAGTCATAGAGGTTTACAGCATGGAAACAGGCCCTTTGGCCCAACTTGTCCCTGCCGCTCTTTTTTTAAAAAAAACCCCAAAGCTAGTCCCAATTGCTCGCACTTGACCCATATCCTTCTATACCCATCTTACTCATGTAACTGTCCAAATGCTTTTTAAAAGAAAATTGTACCTGCCTCTACTACTACCTCTGGCAGCTTGTTCCAGACACTCACCACCCTCTGTGTGAAAGAATTGCCCCTCTGGACCTTTTTGTATCTCTCCCCTCTCACCTTAAACCTATGCCCTCTAGTTTTAGATTCCCCTACCTTTGGGAAAAGATATTGACTATCTAGCTGATCTATGCCCCTCATTATTTTATAGACCTCTATGAGATCACCCTCAGCCTTCTGCGCTCCAGAGAAAAAAGTCCCAGTCTGTCCAGCCTCTCTTTATAACTCAAACCATCAAGTCCCGGCAGCATCCGAGTAAATCTTTTCTGCACTCTTTCTAGTTTAATAATATCCTTTCTATAATAGGGTGACCAGAACTGTACACAGTATTCCAAGTGTGGCCTTACCAATGTCTTGTACAACTTCAAACCTATGCATACAAAAGTTATAGGCTGGAACTCCCTGACCTAGCCTGCGGCTGGGATTCTTCAATCCCATTCCAGCGAAAGGAGATTTGGCTGAGTACCAAAATCTCTGTTCTCACTGGCAGTGGGCATGGGGCATACAAAATCGGAGAATTCCAGCCATAATTTCTGTTTAGAAGAAGAAAATAATTCTGTGCATTTCTCTATAAAAGGAGAATCCATTTATAGAAACTGCTAGAATTTATTTACTACCTCAGGTCAATCAAATAATAAACTGTCTCCCCAAAATTGAATCATAGAATCCCTACAGTGCAGAGAGAGGCCATTTGGCCCATCGAACCTACACTGACAACAATCCCACCCAGTCCCTGTAACCCCATGTATTTATCCCGCTAATCCCCCTGACTCTAAGGAGCAATTTAGTACGACCAATCCACCTAACCCTGACATCTTTGGACTGTGGGAGGAAACCGGAGCACCCGGAGGAAACCCACGCAGACACGGAGATAAAGTGCAAATTCCACACAGACAGTGACCCAAGGCCGGAATTGAACCCGGGTCCCTGGCACTGAGAGACAGTAGTGCTAACCACTGTGCCACCGTGCCGCCCTAAATTATAACCATCCTAAATAACCCAAAATACACTAAGGGCGAGGTACCTAATAAGGGTTTGGACGAAGTTGTTTGCTCTTGTTGAATGAACATCCAGAAAGTGACTAATTTATGACTCTTAACCTAGTAGCCCGCGCAGTTTGATAGTGGATTGCATGGCAGTAACTGTTGCAACGCTAAAGGAAAATAGAGGGTGCGCCAAATATATGCCCCGTAATCAGCAGGAAAATAGCAATCATTTCCTGGTCTTATATCTGGCTGTCGTGAGTCATTAATCTGAGAAAGGGAAGGAAGTCTCTAAAAACTGTAAAGAAATGGTTCGAATGATGTCGGCTAGACAGTTTGGTCTATGAACGGAGGGGCTGATTGCTTTTTCCACAACCACATGGGCTTGGGCTCCTGATAAAGGTGCCAGCATTTGGCGGTGAATGGTGAACTGCAAACAAAGCTCCAGATGTTCCAGGTGACTAGATAAACAGTCACATTTTTTCACTTTCACGGTACAAAAACGTGAAATGTTTGTGGATGTGTTCGGGAAATTGCAGAAGCTCCCTTTGCTGCCAAAGTTGCCAGGCTGAATTTGTAAGCCCCCCGACTCCAGTAGTTAATCAATTTCTGCAAAAAGCCAGAAGAGGAACTTGTATAATCTGAAAATGCCATTGCTTTAAAGAGTGAGGAGAACTGAAACTGGCTGGTTAATGAAAGTGGCCTCAAATTGATTTTTTTTTTCTCCTGCATGCTGAAAGGACTGAGGTGACAGGTTGTAAAAGATTTTCAATAAAAACAAACAACATTTGGACAACACACAGTTTCATTTCCACAGAATTCCTTTCTCATTGGGATCATAGCACTTCGTTCCCAATGGAAAGTACACAACACAATGAGTGCGGTGCAAAACAGCACTGCAGCTTCCTCACCATTTTCCGAATTGCCACATTGGAATGGTTGGCTGCCGTTGAAATAAGTTCCAATGATTCTGAAATGTAAAAACATCGATTTAATCTATAAATTACACATTGACCAAAATCCAGTTTTACAAAAGACATTTTTCAATCTTAACAGCTGCTTTTTCATTTAAAATATGGGGATAAGAACATGGGGGTGGTATTAGAAAGTGGATTTGATGCAGAAGATCAGCTGTGATTGTATTGAGCTCGGGGGGGCAATATGACCTGCTCCTGCTCCTATTCCTTATGTTCTGAAGGGGAACTTGCATTTATTTCCCCTTTCTCCTCCTGATCCAATCCATCTGCCTCAAGGCATTCTCATAAAATATGGAGTGGGTCCATGGAGATTGGGCTCATCCTGCTATCTCATCAGTCTCCTCACTTTCAAGCATCAGCCTAAATAGTGAGCTTAGCAGGCTATTTCACTATGAGGTGCATCGCAGGTCCGCTATCATGCTCAGGTCAAGCTTAGACAAAAGTACTATAGACAAAACAAAATAGAAGCAGTGATCAGAAATTAAGTCGTTTGGCTCAATGTATCTTTTACACGCTATTTCAGGAACCGTACTGACCATTTTCCATTCTCTTAATCATCCAGCTCATATTCATACTTCTTATGATTTAGGAAAATACTTATTTCCATTTCAAGTATTGCATTATTATTCAACATTGGACAAACTGTTCACCTCAATCTTTTTTTGCGGCAAGTTTTCTGGACCGATATTAATATTTATCAGAAGGCTAACTGTTTCTTATATTAACAATTAGGATTTGGAAGTTCAGCGCAAACTGGTCAAATTTGTAGACCATATCAAGCCAAGGCGGCAATTGAATTCAAGGAGAAAGCTCAAAGTGATTTAGGTTATTTTCACAAATGTTCCAGAGCCAATCCCAAGTACTTGGCTGAACACAATTGCCCAATAAAAAAATTATACCACTGTTTATCTTCCTTCATCTGTTGTTCTATGTTGTGTCACATGTACTAAAGAACATGCTCCTTAGTACTGCCATTGGAATGAAGCCTGATGATAATAACTCTATAATCCTACACAATTTAATCTAACTTCTAAATTTTCAACTGCAATGACTCAATTGATATGAAAGAGGTTTACATCTGTAACAAGATGGATAAATATCTTTGGGTGAAGGTCTCAGGCTCTCTCCCATTCCTTCTGACGTCAGAATTACCATCCTGCCTTCTGAATAATGGTCAGATAAGAACAATATTTTCCAACCATCATGCATTACATGATGCAAAATAACTTAGTGCAGCAATGCAAAAGTTCATCAAAAGCCTAATAGAATTTTGAACTGAATAGCAGAGATGTTCCAAAAAGTGGTTCAGGAATGCTCTTAATATTGCTGCATTCTTACACAAAACCAACTATAGCCCCAAATAGAGTGTTATTGATTTATGTGGAATCGACAGTCTCTTTTTGAAGGAGGCTTGGTTCTTACTCTCTGCATCTTTCCTATCCAAAGAATCCTCAGGCAGTTTCTTTAAGTAATCCTTCAGAAGAAGCTCGTAACGAGGAATGCGTTGTACTGGCTCCAGCATGTGGTGTTGCAGTGTCAGGTTACCACAAACGTCTTGCTTCTGTTAAATGAATGAAACAAATTAGTTGATTAAACAAAGCAATCAAATCATACATCTCAAATAAGCAAGAACCATGACGAATAATATCACCAGGGGAAACCTTGCACGTTTTAGCCAATAGGTAGTGGAGGCTAAATAGTGCTCTTTATATCCGAGACTCTGGTTCAGCTACTAGCTTAGTGAAAGCAGCCGTGTGTGCAGACGTTCTCACATTTTCCTTCCTCCAGCGTCCCTGTGGAAAGTATTTTGCTCCAGCTCAGCTTCTCCACCAACAACGTAGCTGAGATTGGGAATGCTGAGAATCTGCCGTTTGCCATTCCACCAAACATGCTGTTTTAGCCCATTGGTTATCCAAGGAGATGCTTGCTAGTATCATTATAGAACTTCAACAGTTCCACATTGTCTTCATACCTACAATGTTTTCCATACAGTTGTTTAGCTGTGTATATGATCCTGCTTTTAGATATGGGGGAAAGATTCTTGTAACAATGCAAATTTGTGGTACCGTGCTTTTATTTTACGGAACTACATGGAACCACAATTTTACAAATGGTCAAATCTTATCTCAATGGGAAATTAATTGATTTAAAAACTTTGCAAAAGAAATATTGACTTGGAATGTGAAGGTTAGCCTGTTATGTATGGGTGACATGGTGGCACAGTGGTTGGCACTACTGACCCGAGTTAAATTCCGGCCTTGATTGACTGTGTGGAGTTTGCACATTCTCCCCAAATCTGTGTGGGTTTCCTCCGGGTGCTCTGGTTTCCTCCCACAGTCCAAAGATGTGCAGGCTCGGTGGACTGGCTATGCTAAATTGCTCCGTAGTTTCAGGGGGATTAGCAGGGTAAATACGTGCGGTTACGGGGATAGGGCCTGGGTGGGATTGTTGTCAGTGCAGGTTCAATAGGCCAAATGGCCTCCTTCTGCACTGTAGGGATTCTATGATATATGGTGCTTTTGGTGACATCAGAAACTATGTGAAATGCATTACAGAATCGTGGTTTTGCTGATCAATTTCAGGCTGCTGAAGCCTTAAGAAATATAATTACCGCTAACATAGAATATATTTTATTATAATTACCTCTAGTCTGACTTTAGTTTAATTACATTATCACTTTTGTTAGAAGGACTGGCATCCTAGCCTTTTTCAAATCCTGTTCAGTGCCACAGTCCCAAGACCTATAGCACAAGCACATCAATACACTATGCACTGAAGGACAAAATATTCATTACCGAACTCAAAATCTCGTGTGTATTTTATTTAACAGAAAATACATCAACAACAGTTTTCTTCTGTGGATTGCATTCTCTGAATAAAACATAATAATCAGTAATTAATGCAAGGCCTGTCACTTCTTCTCTCTGTAAGGAGAAGGCTGATACAGCTTTGGTACTGCTTCAGATCGTATTATTTTGCACATTGAACCTTTGGTTTAAAGTTTATTCATTAGTGTCACAAGTAGGCTTACATTAATACCGCAATGAAGTTACTGTGAAAATCTCCTAGTCGCCACACTCTGGTGCCTGTTTGGGTACACTGAGGGAGAATTTAGCATGGCCAATCCACCTAACCAAGACATCTTTGGAGTGTGGGAGGAAACCGGAGCACCCGGAGGAAACCCACGCAGACACGGGGAGAACATGCAGACTCTGCATATACAGTGACCCAAGCTGTGAATCGAACCTGGGTCCCTGGCGCTGTGAGGCGGCGGTGCGAACTAACGACTGTGCCATCTTGTCGATTTGCGTAGTACAAATGATGAACCTGTGTCTAAACCAATAAACTTAATTACAGTTGGATGCTTACAAACTCCTTGTTTGATGAAAAATGGAACTTCATACTACATTAGGAAATGTGAGGTGTTCTAAGAGTTGTATTTCCTGAATTCTTAATTTGGGATTTTTGGAACATTTAGAAACAGGCATGCTGGAGGTTACCAATTGGCTGATTAAGCTTGTCCTGTCATCTTGTTAGTCAGAACAGGTTCATCTTTTTGAATCCGAGAACCTTTCCTTTGCTTTATAATTTTACTTCTCAAGTACAAATCTCTCTTTTAAACCCCTTCATTGAATCTGCATCTATAACTTTCTGGGCAATGCAATGCACATTCTCAAGCCAGTGAAGTCACTGCCTCCCCCAGCAAAGTTCTGGCGCTACAATTGTGTATTCTGAGCCTGGTTTCCCCCGACCAAAGAGGAATCATTCCCTGTCTGTGGCAATTCCATTTATTACTTTAACATTGCAATCGGCTCACCTCTTAATACTCAGCTCCATGGAAAAGAACCCACGTTTAGTCTTTCATTTATTCCAGATACCAATCACTGAATTTTCTCCAAGGCTAGAAGTTCCTCCCTAAACTTCAAACTGAACATTAAATGAGACCCTCTAATTGTTCTAGTACTAAAGCACTATTTCCTTGTTTTAATAATTTGCACATTTTACCAGATCGGTAGTTAGTTTATTAAATGCAGCCTAACCAGTTTACCCAGTTCATAGAATCCCCACAGTGCGGAAAGAGGCCATTCGGCCCATCGAGTCTGCACCAACCACAAACCCACCCAGGCCCTACCTGCATATCCCCACACATTTACCCACCAATCCCCCCAACCTACGCATCTCAGGAGACTAAGGGCAATTTTTAGCATGGCCAATCAACCTAACCCGCACATCTTTGGACTGTGGGAGGAAGCCGGAGCACCCGGAGGAAACCCACGCAGACATGGGGAGAAAGTGCAAACTCCACACAGACAGTGACCCAAGCCGGGAATCAAACCCAGGTCCCTGGAGCTGTGAAGCAGTAGTGCTAACCACTGTGCTACCGTGCCGCTCAAGAATGCAACTCCTGCGCTTTTTAATCCATGCGTTTGCATTTTCTAACCAATTTCCTATTCATGAAGCTCAATCTTCTCAATTTTTTGTGTGGAAGTTGATCAAATGCCATTTGAAAATCCAGGTGTGTGAATCCATTCATTTTTCTCTCTTACTTCAGTGTTTGTGTGTGAAGAATACAGGAATTTACAAGACAGTTATGTTTAAAAATGTCTCCTTTAACTTAAAGTAACATTGGAAATTCCAGAAGCACCCGAGCTCAGAGGCAGGCCCATGTGGTCTGGTTGTCATTGGGAAGGAGGCAGCTCAAACAGGAACCGGCTGAAATCAAGCCAAGTTTTCATACCTGTACACAGTATTCTAATAAAATATCAAGTGCTTATGAGACAAGGCGAGAGAGAAACTGGCTACTGCTATGGGGAGGCAGGATGCTTCCAAAAAATAATTTTCTGTTACAAAGGAAGGGGGCAGAACGGAAAGAACCTTTGGGGATTTAAGGAACAAGGAGTCACCAAGCTGGACCTGGCTGATGGAAGATGTATCCGGAATACTCGGCCTGAGTGAAATGGCATTTGCAGGATACTGGAAGTTGCAATCTGGCGCAGCAGGGAGAAGTGAATCTGTTGGAGTAACAATGAATCTGTTCTTGTAATGCTATACATCTGCTAGAAGTCTTGTGCACAGCATAAGGGATTACAAGATATATCTCAATTATGTTAGTTAATGCAAAAGTATCTTTGCTTCAGTTTGTTGTAATTAGTTGCCTGTTAATTAATGTTTGATATTCATTGATTTTAATTGGTGTTATAGCAAAAGTCTTAAAAATTTGAAATTTTGCCCTTCAGCTATGTCTGTTGGTTGTTTGGAAAATTCATTTCTTTTTAACAGTTCTTGTTTTCTTAGGAATCATTAACACTCTTTAAAAAAGAACAGCAGTTAGTTGGTGACCTACCTTTCAGAAAAACATGGTAAATTTCCCCAGATTACATATTAAGTACAAATGTACCTGGTTTCTGAAAGCACATTCAAGCAATTATCTACTAACAAACCATTAGTCTGGAGTTACTTGCTCGGTCTCTTGCTCCTTTTCATCCTTCCAATCATCTTGGTAACTACAGTGATCTTTGGGAAAATAGTCCTATTGACTGCGTCTTAACAATTGCACTTAATATTTTATCGTTCCTGAGAACTACAGCTATTCTTTCAGAATAGTTTAAATCAGCATCAGTATAATTATTAGCTTGATTCAGCTGGTAGTACACATCTCAATGTCAAAGATTTGGGTGTTAAAATCCAACGCCAGAACTTGAGCATGCATTGTAGCCACCATTTTATTGAGGTGCTCGGAGTGCTGCATTGTTGGCAGTGCTGTCCTTCCACTAAGATATTAAACTGGGGCCTCATCTACCTGCTTCAAATTACTTGGGTTGATGTCGAAGCTCCCACTGCACAATTCAAAAAGCAAAGATTTCTCCCAGTTTTCTGACCAAAATTCCACTCTCAACCAACACACCAAAACCATTCACCTCTTTGCTGGTGACAGCAAATGTTGTATTTACCTAC
This sequence comes from Mustelus asterias, assembly GCF_964213995.1. Classification (NCBI taxonomy): domain Eukaryota; kingdom Metazoa; phylum Chordata; class Chondrichthyes; order Carcharhiniformes; family Triakidae; genus Mustelus; species Mustelus asterias. Next base: position 131,933,569 of record NC_135803.1, on the reverse strand, counting down.
AGAGCAATATTCATTGCACTTTTGAGATCATTGTATGTGAAGCACTTTAAATCATGTGTAAAATACCTGAAAAGGCACTGTAAATGCATGCTCTCATAACCTGCATAAAAATTTCAAGGGTTTTTGTTTTCTAAATCTGAGTGTCAAAATGGGACAATGAAGTAATTGCAAATCTGGAACACGACCTGGGAAATACTATAACCCTATTCACGTGCATACTGAAACTACAGGCGAGATTTTAATTCCAAACTAATTTCCAGGAAGCTCTTGTGAGTTTGTTACCTGCTTGGCATAGGCAGCCAAGTCTCATGCAATTTTAACTGCCAGACTTCACTTAAATGCCATTAGTGCACTTCCTGTCTAGAATGGTCATGAATAAAACACAGGCAGGTGAAGGCTAGGTGGCCATTTGCTGCTGCCAGCATCCAGATAAATGGTGGGACTGGATTACCCAATGAGCAATGTCATGGGCGACCCAATGGCTATTGTTAAAACATCTTCATCCTTAGGGGTACAACTTGCCAGAAGACTGCCACATCATTAAACAAAGTGGGCATTTCAGGTTAGATTTACCCAGCTCAACCTCAGAATCAAATTGATTCAGCTAGATTGACAGTTTTAGGTAATCCAGCCACTATAATGATCATTATTTGACCATGAATCAAATATCCTTCAATTGCAATGTCCGAGAAATTGTTGCAAGGATACACAGTGTAAATGAAATGCTTTATGTGCCAATGTTCCATTACAGCTTAAAACTAAGTGTGGAAGGAACTCCTGGATCCCTCACTATTAGATACTGGGTGGAATTCTCCAGTTCCCCTGTAGCAGGTTTTCTGGCAGTGAAGGCAACTCCCCAGTGAGATCTTCCAGTCCTGCCGAAGTTTACACATTCTATTTACACATTCTACTCCCCCATGCTGCTGTCGTGGAACCCGTGTTGGGGTCAACTTCGACAGGGCCGAAAATCCCACTGGTGGAAAGGGCTGGAGAATTCTGCTGCATGCCTCATGTCTGACCTTAAAAAGTTTAATTCCAAAAGCTGCAACATTCTATTTTAATGAATGAAAAATAATGGGGGAATTTCTCCTTCCCGTTATACTCTGATTTCAATACATTCCATTGTTACCCCACTTCTTTAATGTTGGATTTCTTTTAATTAGATTTTTATGTGATTTCTCTCCGATATTAATCAATTATTTGCTGTTCTTTGTCTCAGTTTTCCTGCAATAGACCAGGACAGTCAATTCTAAATTCACATGTTCACTTTTGATGTCACAACAGCTACTCCCACTGTATTGATCGTTTTAATTTATCAGGCGAGAATTGTCATTCTTGTTCGGGAACAATCGTGACAAAAATCTGCCTTGCATTTTGAACATAAGAGTTAAACTTCATTTGGAAATAACCTGAAACCATTTCAGTGCAAAATCCACAGATAATCCAATACAAGATCACAGCTAATCCAGGGAAGGCTGCTACCGACTTCTTTCAAGGGCGGCACGGTAGCACAGTGGTTAGCACTGCTGCTTCACAGCTCCAGGGTCCTGGGTTCGATTCCCGGCTCGGGTCACTGTCTGTGTGGAGTTTGCACATTCTCCTCGTGTCTGCGTGGGTTTCCTCCGGGTGCTCCGGTTTCCTCCCACAGTCCAAAGATGTGCGGGTTAGGTTGATTGGCCAGGTTAAAAATTGCCCCTTAGCGTCCTGGGATGCGTAGGTTAGAGGGATTAGCGGGTAAATATGTGGGGGTAGGGCCTGGGTGGGACTGTGGTCGGTGCAGACTCGATGGGCCGAATGGCCTCCTTCTGCACTGTAGGGTTTCGATGATTTCTATGATTTCTATGATACACCAAATAAGGCTAATAGGTGCACACAAGGATTTGCAGATTTGCTTGCATCTTATGTCAGCCCTCATTTCCAGTAACTCACAATTACATAATTATCATTTTGGGGCAATGTCAGTTAATGTGGCCTGTATATAAAAAAGATGACACACCAAGCAAGTATGTAACCATTTTACAATTATAAAGGCTTTTAATTGCCGTAGAATTGGCATTGGAACCTCGCCAGGAAAAGCGAATAGAAATGAATCTATTTAGCTTATTCTACCTTTATGGAAAAACTGAGCTCCATCTCTAGGCTGTGTAATTTCATTCTGGATCTGCACTTCAGATGTTTCACCCGCAATCAATGAGAAATGACAATTAAGAAAGGTGCCAGACTCAAGCATGTTGAACAGTTTAAAATACCACAATCTTTCTATGTACATAAACTGGGTTCAAAAATTGGAAACATTTTCCTAAATCTGGGCTCAAAATGCAAATAAGCAAATGTGAATATTCCCACATAATGCAGAGAACTCACTTGAATGTCTTGAATAATGGATTTAAATTGGGACGATCGCTGTGTCCAGGAGTTCACCAGGTCCATTGCTCTGTCAAAATTCTTCACGTATTCCCCATACATCTTTAGGAAAGGGGCTAGTTTTTGAAGAATATCGCCTAATCGAGGGTTCTCGCCCCTGTAATTAACAGAATGGACAAAATTATCATCGTCTAACTTTGTCAAAAAGATGCTGAGTCCATTTCGGATCGCAATGTGAAATGAACCAAACTCTGCTTCCACCTTGTCCAATCACGCTCCTGCAGTTTTAGTTGTCAGGTTTCTGCTCAGTTTCTCTTGTAATGAGTAATTTCTTAACAATTGGAATTTCATGGAAAACGCACCATTACGTAATTGAGTAGGCTGCCAATTTGTGCACAGGAGAATACCATTACTTTCTAGATTTCAAATTGTATAATGCTACCCAAAGCACTTCAATCCCTTTTCCAGCCAAGAGTTCAAAAGTTTTACATTTATTTTTCTCTATTCTTAATAACTGAAATATCCACATACCAGCCCCACGCTTCTAACCCATAACCCTCCGATGAGCCAAAATCCTCTGCCCCAGACACTCAATCTTGTTCAGAGTAGCTTCTTGGTCTTAGATTTGTTAGTAAGGTGATAGCCCAGTCTCCACTGCCATTTACTCCAGCCTCTGCCTCCGAACTAAATCCCTGCCAATGTAGTTGCTCCCTCGCTTAAGTTAATGGGAAAGGAAATGTGGCAACTGGAGTACAACATGGTCATCCACTTTGGGCAAAGAAATTTAGATCAGAGTACCTTCCAGTGGTGAGAAGCTCAGATTTGTGGAGAGGCAGGGAGAATTAAGGTTCCATGTATATAAATCACTAAAAACTGTATACAGTGAATATTACAAGTAACACAATTGTATGAAAGCACTCGTCAGAGCGCAACCTGATCTATGTAGAAAACTTAAATACTTCTGCGCCGTTTGTAATGACCATTTTGAAATGTCTGTAATTTGTTTTGGCTGTGCTGAGGTGCCTCAGATTGTAACATGATGTATGTAGAGAACCTGAATATTATTGTACTGTGAGATAGCCATTTTGGAATGTTTGTAATGCTCTTTCAGATATTTTATAAAGTATATGTTTGCAACAAAGGAGTATTTCAAGTAGGAAAGATTAAGGGGTTATTTGATTAGGGTGCTCACGATAATTAAATAATTTGATAGGGCAGATGAACGGAAACTATTTCCCCTGGTGGGGCCATCCAGGATGCAAGGGCATAAACTTAACATTAAAAAAACTGGGCCATTCAGGGTGATGTCAGGAAGCCCATTTTCTGTTCATGGAATTCTATAAATCTCGCCCCCAAAGAAATATTTGAGTTTAGGTCAATCGAAAATTTCACAACAGGGATTGAGAGATTGTTAGGTAAGGATAAGTAGGAAACAGGTCGGCAAAGACAGAGTTAAAATATTAAGCAGCCATCATTTAACTGAATAACAGAATAGGCTCAAGAGTCTGAATGGCCTACTCTTGTTCCTATGTTCCTGCTGCAGAGTCAGTTGGTGTCCTGACTCAGAATTGTTCCCGCCATCTTCTATCTCCTCCCCGGACACCCTCCAAAGTTGCCCCTTGGTTCATCCATGATCATGACCTCTGGTCCAAATTTAACCACCTCCGCTAATATTTGGGCCATTCCTCTTGCCTCTGCTAGCCCCATCTCCTGATGTGGCCGCACCTCCCAAGGCAATTATAAACACAAATATATAATGCATTATATATAAAAATACAGTATACTTGAATAAAGTTTAAAAATTACATAGGCTAGAATCTTCCAGCCATTCTTGCCGGTGGGAAACTCCAGTCCTGCCAACGATGAAACTCCAGCAAATGGGTTTCCCAGCAGTGAGGAGTGCATAGAATGGAAAGATCCCAGTGCTGGCTAATGGCAGGCCACCTTTGCTGGCATGTCGTAAGGAGTGTGGAAAATCCTGGCCATAGGAGCTGATTTGAACACATTTATGGGTGTGTATGCTATCATGGCCCTCCCCCAACAACCTGATCTTCATTCTCCTCCTAGCCTCTTGGCCCTTTTTCATTCCACACCACCCTCTCTCATCAGATACTATTCTAACTTCACTCCTATAAACTTCTAGGTTCCTGCATCACCATCCATTGTCATCCCCAGTCCAACATTCTCAGCCTGTAATCTTGCAGTTGCCAACCCTCCTGGGTTGCACACACCTTCCAGAATGATTGCTCAGTCTCCGGGGTCATTACTGCTGAGAGGAATATACTTCTGTACCTGCAGTCATGCCTGCAACAGGTTAAGCCATCAACCCTTTCCCCCTTACCATCTGACTTGCCTCAATGGAGTTGGAGGTGCTGTCTATTGGATAGGGGTGATTCCCCTTGGAATATCCCTCATGACTGGCTGCTGGTTCCACCCCCACTGCCTTTAGGTTTTCTGGACTGGAGGCTTGGTGCAATTCCTGTGAATATAAGTGTGCCGGGACCACCCTGAACAGGAATCAGTGTGTCTATAGCAGCATTGAACTTTGACCATCCTGAAAGAGCAGGATGGTAGCACAGTGGTTAGCACTGCTGCCTCACAGTGCCAGAGGCCCAGAGGTTTGACTCCCGGCTTGGGCCACTGTCTCTGTGGAGTCTGCACATTCTCCCCGTGTCTGCATGGGTTTCTTCCGGGTGCTCCGGTTTCCTACCAGTCTGAAAGATGTTTTGGTTAGGTGCATTGGCCATGCTAAATTCTCCCTCAGTGTACCCAAACATGCACCAGAGTGTGGTGACTTGGGGGGTTTCACAGTAACTTCACTGCAGTGTTAATGTAAGCCTATTTGTGACACTAATAAATAAACTTTAACTTTAATGTTTTTGGGTCACCATTGAAATGGAATAAGCACTGCTGTTTCTGAGCTTGGGCTGCAGCTTGATCATACCGAGGTGATTTGTTCAGCTTCAGCGGCAGTCAGGGCGCTCAGCAAGCTATTACATAAATGTAATAATATTTGCAGACTGCAGCAAGAATAAGTTTAATCAGAGTTGGAAACTTTCATGCCAGCAAGCAGAGGAGGTGGGAAAACTACAGCAATGAAATGAGACAGACAAAAGGAGCAGTTTACGGAGAGGGACAAAGTGAGACACAAGCAGAGATATAGATGGACAACTCAATCTGAGATATACGTAAAAGTCATATAAAGAGGGACAAAACTGCAACATAAGCAGAAAGATTTGAAAAGAAAGAAGAGAAACTTTAAGTATTTTTTTCCAGTATGCAACACCATGAGAGGCCAACTAACATATGCTATTAAGCCTCAGCGAAGAATAAAATTAAGTAAAAATAGACATCAGGTGGCATAGTTAAAAAGAAACTTACTGACTGTGGACAATGATATGGAATTGCGATAGCTTGGCAAAATATTTTGAGCCAATGATGTTATATATGGGTTGGAGGAGTTGGAATATTACATTTCCTAATACTTCTTTAAAAAGAGCTGCTGAGCACCTTCGCCTGAGCAATAAAATACCATTTAACCACTCTTCAAAGTGGTTAAACTAGAAGACCTACAATTATTGTTGGTAAAATGTTTAGTTTAATGAGCTTGCAATGAAAATTCATCATAGAACCCTACAGTGCAGGAGGTGGTCATTTGGCCTATTGAGTCTGCACCGACCACAATCCCACCCAGGCCATATACCCTTAACCACACCTATTTACCCTGTTAGACTCCCTGACACAAAGGGGCAATTTAGCCTGGCCAATCAACCTAACCCGCACATCTTTGGTGTGTGAGAGGAAACCGGAGCTCCCGGAGGAAACCCACGCAGACACGAGGAGAACGTGCAAACTTCACACAGACAGTGACCCAAGGCCGGAATCGAACACAGGTCCCTGGCGCCGTGAGGCGGCAGTGCTAACCACTGTGCCACCATGCCACCCGAAGTGATTATAAAACTTTGATTAATTTTGGGTGTTCACTATTAAATGATAAAGCTCTCCCAACTTGTGCATTAAATCACCATTCCGTTTTTAGACAAGGTCTTCATGTAACAATGTATATATTTCTCTTTCACATTGCAAAAAACAAGACTGGTGCCAATGTTGACATAGCTGGCTTCAGGGCACTCTGAAACCTTCAGCCTTTCAGGTCCAAACCACTTAGCAAGAAAGAAAAACATTCTATTCTTCATTTGACTCGAATTTTCAGTACTCAAGTAATAACTGAATTCCTGTTTTTGGCACATGTACAAAAAAAACTTCACACATCACTGATGAATCAGCAAGGCCTCCATCACAAACTTGTTTGGGACTATGAAATATTTAACCCACGTAAAACACAAGAACCCATGTGACGAGCAGCTTTATCACTGTCTATTTCAGACATTTTAATAAACCTTCTTTCATAACAATTGTCCCAGAACTGTATGTTGTACCTGACAATTCAAAAGCCGCACCATTTTTTGATAACTTGGAAACAGCAACAGCCAACCTCAGCCAGGTAATGTACTTAAACAGTTCATTTAATCTGTTTGTTTTGGTGGGATCATGGAAGGAAAACTTTTGGTTAGAACATCAGGAGGAACCCTCATAGAGTCATAGAGATTTACAGCATGGAAACAGGCCTTTCGGCCCAACTTGTCCATGCCACCCATTTTTTTTAACCACAAAGGTTAAATTGCACACATTTGGCCCATATCCCTCTATATCCATCTTACCCATGTAACTGTCTAAATACTTTTCAAAAGACAAAATTATACCCGTCTCTACTACTACCTCTGGCAGCTTGTTCCAGACACTCACCACCGTCAGTGAAAAAAATGCCCCTCTGGATCCTTCTGTATCTCTCCCCTCTCACCTTAAACCTATGCCCTCTAGTTTTAGACTCCCCTACCTTTACCTTGGGAAAAGATGTTGACTATCTACCTATCTATGCCTCTCTATTTTGTAGACCTCTATAAGATCACCCCTAAGCCTCCTACACTCCAAGGAAAAAAGTCCCAGTCTATCCAGCTTCTCCTTATAACTCAAACTATCAAGTCCTGGTATCATCCTGGTAAATCTTTTCTGAACTCTTTCTAGTTTAATAATATGAAAGAGTACTGCAGATTTTAAATATCTTCCTGAACAAATAGGATCTTGTTTAGTGTCTCATCAGGAGAATGGTCCCTCAGATTGTATCTATTATCACACAAGGTGCTTGCCCAAATTATATGTCCAATCTTGGTGAGCTGTTCAAAAACACAATGCCCCGACATAAAAGAGATGATGGAATTTTTCTCCTTACAGTGAAGAATGTTAAGAGGAAACCTAATATACAGACAATCAAAATTATAAGAGGTTTTGACAGAGCAAGGAGGGGGAACTCCATCCAATGGGGCAAAAATCAGAGGTCACAGGTTACTAGCAGAGAAATGAGAATTGTTTTTAAGATGTGGAATGCATTACCTGAATGAATAGTGGAAACAAGATTCCAATGCAGTGTTCATAAGGCAACTGAACATGGAATTGAAAGGGACTAAATGGCAGGGTTACGAGAAAAAGGCTGGGGTGTGGGACCAAATAGGACAGCTCATTCAATGAGCTAGTACAGGCAAGATGGGCCAAATGACCTCTTGCGTGCAAGTGTCTATGATTAACACAACTGGCGTACATACTGGGTTAGATATAATCTCATGTGGTAGACTGAACACTTCACATAGGCAGATAGTATGCAAGGGCCTAAGTTTTTACTGGCTAAAGCAACTGAAAGGATTTTTGAAGCATAAAATAAATTGGCAAATATCAAAATAATGACCAAATTCTGCAACGAGTTATTACCCGAAGAAATGTCCTTTTTTATTATAGTTCTGATTTATCCCTAATCCATGACCTCTTGTCCCTGCAGGACTTGGAAATAATTTTCAGTTTATCTCTTTTAATACCCAGTGGACATTTACTGTTGATCCGCAAATAACTTCCTCCCTTTTTGCAAGTTCTTCATTGATACATAACCACGTCATCCTATTTGATCATGTGGACTGCATTACATCTTAAAATCTAGTTAAAGAATTTCTCTATATATTTCTTTTTATATTATTTGGGTTTGTATGTTTTTTATATGTAGATTTTATCTGCATTTTTATATATACATACATACACACATAAGTATATTATATATAGGTCTGATATAGCACAAAACATTACTTTGCCCTGACAATAACGTTCTTTTAAAAAAAGACTCCACTTCAGAAAATGTGCAATTCTTTCTTCTCACATACTGGAGTTGAACATAAAAATGAGGCATTTGAAATTTTTTTTTTATTCATTTGTGGGACATGGGTATTGCTGGCTGGCCAGCATTTATTGCCCATCCCTAGTCGGACTTGAACTGAGTGGCTTGAGAGGCCATTTCAGAGGGCAGTTGAGAGTCAACCACATTGCTGTGGCTTTGGAGTCAACACAGTAAGAAGTTTAACAACACCAGCCTACATAGGCCAGACCAGGTAAAGACAGCAGATTGCCTTCCCTAAAGGACATTAGAGAACCAGATGGGTTTTTTCGACAATTGACAATGGTTTCATGGACATCTGTAGATTCGTAATTCCAGATTTTTAAAATTGAATTCAACTTCCACCATTTACCGTGGCAGAATTTGAACCCGGGTTCCCAGAACATTGGCTGAACTTCTGGATCAATAGTCTAGCGATAATATCACTGGGCCATTGCCTTGCCCTTAATCACAAGCAACATGTTTCCAACTTGGCTGCGGTTTTGATTTCACACATGTATAAGCTCATTTCCTTTACTCACCATTCTTGTGTAATTCTTGTCTTTAACCCTGGTAACAGAAATTTCCCATGAAAGCAATAGATCGAGGAGATGTTTGAGAAGATCCCAGTAATCACATCTTGTGGAATGCCAGCTTCATTTAATTTAGCACAAAACACCTAAATAAAGGACAGTTACAACAACTGATGTAATGATATGCGTGGACTAGAACAGATGGAAATCGATCATTTTGTCCAACAGAGAATAGTTTACAAATTCTGGTACAAAACACTGAAGCAGACTTTATCAGAAAGGCCATCATTTCTGTTGCCACAGGCAAATAAAAGAGATTTCTCAGGTCACTCAATCTAAATCTATTTACCTTAGCACGTGGTCTTGGAAACACTTTTGATAAATTATTGATTTTAATTAAATATTCCCCAGGCATTTTAGCCGCGCAGTACACATGTGGAGATTTGTCCAACCACAGACTCTTGACATCTATCTCCATTGAACTTATAAAGGATGACAAATAGAAAATGATGAGGAACCATGCTGGCATGCCGCTTTAATTGGAGACGTGTGCAGTAGAGTATGAAATTCACAGCCAATTTTACAGACTCAATGGGCAAAGGGCTTGCTTTTATAAACACTGAACTCCTGACTCCCATGACAGCTTTAAGATGGAATGCTCAATAACGTTTCAAGCACTGTAACATTTACAACGCAAAACTCTCAGCAATGCATCTTCAAATTTGATACAAATGTAACAATGGAGTGCACTACTTACAGCACAGTTACTTATATTGATATATATATATATACACTTCTAATAGCCAACAGGCAAATCCAGCCCCACACTGCACTCCTTCCCAAAAGATGTCAGAACCAGGGGTCCGGTAACACACCTGCTCCCAGCAGTGTGAGAGGAAGGCGACAAATAAAATAAAGAGCGATCAAGCTCAAAGCAAATGGTGGAAACGTAAATCGAGAAGGATGGCAGCGTCAATAAGAGCTTTGCACAGACAACTGAACTCCATAGATTAGTAAATTTTCAAATCCCCTGTCCACGTCATTGCCAGACCAACCATTCTGCATTTGGAGCTTGTTGAGCTGATTTGAAAGAGTCCATTATTCCCACAGATTGGCTGTTGCAACCTGATTGCGTCGTTTGTATAATTCAGTCATAGAATTAAGATTGGTTTTAATTAGTCATGCTAATTAGCTTCAGACAAATGAAAGGCAGTTGATTGATACAGATTACTCAAGTTTGCGAGAGAGATGTCTGCAAAGATAAAAACTAAACAACTCATGTCAATGTGAAAAGTTTAATTCGATGTTCTAAACAGAATAAAATAGGATTTAATAAGGAACACTAAATAAGTGTCTTATCCGCGTGAAAACTGGAGTAAATCTCACTGATTTTTTTCCAGCGGGCGTTTCAAAATGAACCTCCCACAGTCTGTGCACTGCAGAGTGCATTAGCGTGACTTGCGTGAAAAAACTGTGGGCGGAGCCTCTTTATGCTGGAGAGGCTGGCAGCACAGTACTGGGCGGGCCACTGCGCATGTGTCAATCTGTCAGCACTGAGACTGGCACATTGCACGATGCCACCCCTGCATCGCTGGCACACAGATCCCCCCCCCAAACACTTCCCAATCGCTGTGCCCCCCCACCCCACTGGACGTGTCCAGGCCAGCCTCGACATCCCAGCACCCCGTCCCACCTCAATCTCTCCCCCCGAACCCCCCCTGATCTCCCAATCCCCCCACCCACCCTTGCAGCTCCGACCCCACCCCCGCAGCCCCAACCCCCGCCACCCACCCTGATGTCAGCCCTGATCATTGGCCTCCCTCCCACTGTCATTCAGCCCAAGTACAGACTGGCAGCAGGATCCCCTACACCCACCGATTGCCCCCCCCAGAGGCCCCACCCACATTAGATCCTACCCCCTTGGCGATGCCCGGTAGGCAGTGCCAAGGTGTCCCCTAGGCATTGGCACTTTGCTCCATGAGCAGTGCCAGGGGGCCCCAGGTTGGCACTGCCAAGCTGGCAATGCCCGGGGGCATCCCATCACCCCCAACCTCCTGGGGGGCCTCGATGGGCCCTCTTCACTCCAGCGGGGTTCAGCTGGGAGCTGTTGTAAACCCCGCTGGAGTGAAACACTCCTGGCAGGAGTGGATGAGGGGGGAGAAACACTAGCCGGCCCGGACATTTCAGATGTAAAATACATTAAAATGAGGATTTGCATAAATTATGCCAACTGCATCGAGAAATCGGCACGGAGCAGATGGCACCGGAAATCCGGCTGCCGGAGACTCACCGTGGTGCCCAGCGGGGAGCCCACGAAACGGCCTCCACTTGAGTCTCCTGGTCGCTGCACCACAAAAGCAGCGCAGTGGGATCGGAGAATCGCCCACTAGGTTTGGGTGATCAAGTGGACTGGATTTGACTGACTAAAAATGTCAGAGAGGAAATTTCTGGTGTATTTTTAACCTCGTTTGCTCTGGGCTTTTGTTTTTAAATGTTATTTTGCCTCTCCCAGGAGATTATATGATTGTGAAGAAGGAAAAACCCGTTTAGCTGTGAAGGTGACTGGCAGCTTTGATGGCCTTGTCCCGCCCTTCAATTTATTGGAAATTCATCCATTAATTTCAGAGGCACATGAATAGCGAAGAGTTAGAGGTGAGTTGTGCCTGTGCATTCACATATGCAGACAGAATTGCATTGACACAAATCCCTCAGATTATTCTCTATTAATCATAAATGCTTTAGGGGAAAGCTACAAACAGACTGTCTTAAAAGAATGACAGATTCAGTTCAAGATTATTTAGTTTATGCAGAGTTCTAAGATTAAAAGGCTTAAAAATTAGTCATAATTGTGCCAAATACAGCATTAATCTCACTATTTAATTAAAATATATTCTCTTGTAATTTTAGAACTGTGGCAATCACAAGAACAGGACTCGGATCTGAAATACTTCATAAACCAACCAGCCTGCAGAAAAACTACACGGCTAACCTTCAAGTCACATCTGTCTGTGCTCTTCCATCTCCGAGAGCTTCAGAGCATCTTTCTCTGCTTTTTCAAAGTATTAAAGACTTTTGTGACCTGTTTCAGCTATTTCCTATTATGTTGACAAACTCTTTGTACACAGAATCATAGGAACACAAGTAGGTCATTCAGCCCCTCTAGCCTGCTCTGCCATTCAACTAGACCTTGAATGATACCACACTCTCTCCATATTCCTCAATGTCACTGATATGCAGAAATTGTTTGACATCTGCTTTGAACATGCTCAATGACTGAGTCTCCACAGCCCTCTGGGGTAGAAAAATCCAAAACTTTACCACTTTCTGGAGTCTGACTGAAGAAATTCCTCCTCCTCTCAATCCTAAAATGAGCTACCTCTTATTCTGAGACTTTCCCCTGGTTCCAGACCCCAAACCAGGAGGAACATCCTTCCTGCGTATAACCTGTTGAGCTTACAAAATTCCTACAGGGCTCAATGAGGTCACCTCTCATTCTTCTAAACTCTAGAGAATACAGGCCCAGTCTCCTCAATCTCCTCATAGGATAATCGCTACATCCCAGGGATTAGTCTGGTGAACTTTGTTGCACACAACCTCAAGACAAGTATATCCTTCCTTAGGTAAGGAGACCAATCCTTCAGGTGTGGACTCACCAAGGCTCTATACAACTGCATCGAGACTTCTTTACTCCTGCACTCAAATTCCCTTGCAATAAAATCTAACTTTACTATTGACCCTCCTAATTGCCTTGCAATGCACCTGAACAAGAACACCCACATTCCTTTGGACGTCAACACTTCTCAATTGCTCCACATTTAAGAGATACTCTGCATTTCTGTTTTTCCTGCCGTAGTGGCTAACTTCACATTTTTCCACATTATATTCCATCTGCCAATGTTCTTGCCCACTCAGCCTGTCTGAATCCCCTTGTGGCAAAATGAAACTTAAAAAAAAACATGTATAAAATTCAGATACGACCTTTAATAAATCTTAAGTTTATGTTAAGAGTCCAAAATCATCTCAAAGCAACAAACACCTAAATACCTGAAAGCATATTTTACTGCAAGCGGAATCCAGTGAATGTTTTGCATTACCTGATCCAGGAGGTGAAGCCTTTTCACGTAGGCCTCTTCTGTGAGCAGAAGTTCATTTGCAATTTTGAATAACTTCTCTGGCTCTGTGCACTGGTAGAAAGAAATGTAAATATCAAATTCACAATTTCAATTTGCGAAATATATTCTCTGATTATAGTAGCCATAAAGTGAAATATGCAAAACACAAACAAATTTGGAAAAATCAATTACTGCAGCACTTCACTGGATGGAAGTCAGAAAACCTTAGTATCATCAGCTTCAGTATTAAGTACGCATTATAGTTGGGAACCTTCTCTCTCAAATCACAATTATTTAAATATTGAACACTGAATATGTTATGCGTAAAGGATTTCAGGAGTTACCGAGTCTGATATTGAGGAGAAGTCAACACAAAGTAGAGTTGAAGCCCAAACATTACTTTTTCTCTATCAAAGTAAGTTCTAGCCCTCAGACCATGTTCTCCACTTTTCGTTCCATGCTTCATGTCCCAGTTCTGCTTTACTTTGTCCCATAAGCTAAGTAAAGCCCCAGTCTATCCTGTACATCAGCTATGATCCTAATCAGCATCCTTTGAACTGGGTGAAGTTCACTTCCCGTCAACTGCTAGAGGTAAATTTCCTCCTCTTTGTCCCATGTGCACACTTGCCCCTGTCTTACAATCTACCTGTTGGTTCCGAACACATGGCCATGTTTCTGGATCAATGCCTAAGCCATGTCATTACATGCTCAGAGGGTGAAATTGTCCCAGATGTCTTTCAATGGCACATAGCAAGTTATCCAAACACAAATTTCTGTTAGCATGGGATTGTGTAAAAATAATAGCCCAGATCTTCCGGTCTCTGAATCATCGGGGACTGGACGTACAACCCAAGATGCACGTTGAGACCCTGAAGTGTTGAAGGTCTGACCTCCATGGGAAATGCCCAGGAAATCTGAACTTTGGATTCCAAATGTTTCTGATTCTGGGCTAGAGAGTCAGAGATTTTGGACAGTTTTGTGGGATTTAACTGTACAGTTACCCAGGAAATGTTAGACATAAAAATCCTCGTCTGTCTATCTCCCATACAACTACAGAGCTGACCACCTCCAGTCACTCGCATTGACCACCCCACCCAAATCCCCCTTACCCCGAGTACACCCACCTCATCCACCCAATGCTAACTCACCCTATAATCACCCAGCCGACCCACTTACTTCATCCACTCTACGAGAGATATTGTGAGCCTAGTCAAAGAGAAAAAGGAAGCATTTGTCAAAGCTAGGAGGCTGGGAACACACGAAGCAAGTGTGGAATACAAGTAGAAAGAAACTTAAGCAAGGAGTAAGGAGGGCTAAAAGGGGTCATGAAAAAGCATTAGTCAGCAGGATTAAGGAAAATCTCAAGGTTTTTTATACATATATAAAGAGCAAGAGGGTAGCCAGGGAGAGGGTTGGCCCACTCAAGGACAAGGGAGGGAATCTATGCGTGGAGCAGAGGAAATGGGCGAGGTATTAAATGAGTATTTTGCGTCAGTATTCACCAAAGAGAAGGACTTGGTGGATGATGAGTCTGGGAAAGGATGTGTAGATAGTTTGAGTCATGTTGAGATCAAAAAGGAGGTGGTATTGGGGTTCTTGAGAAACATTAAGGTAGACAAGTCCCCAGGGCCAGATGGGATATACTCCAGAATACTGAGAGAGGCAAGGGAGGAAATTGCTGAGGCCTTGAGAGAAATCTTTGTATCCTCACTGGCTACAGGGGAGGTTCCAGAGGATTGGAGAATAGCCAATGTTGTTCCTTTGTTTAAGAAGGGTAGCAAGGATAATCCAGGTAATTACAGGCCGGTGAGCCTGACATCAGTGGTAGGGAAATTATTGGAGAGGATTCTTCGAGACAGGATTAATTCCCACTTGGAAATAAGTGGACGTATTAGTGAGGGGCAACATGGTTTTGTGAAAGGGAGGTCGTGTTTCACAAATTTGATCGAGTTTTTCGAGGAAGTGATGAAGATGATTGATGAGGGTAGGGCAGTGGATGTTGTCTACATGGACTTCAGTAAGGCCTTTGACAAGGTCCCTCATGGCAGACTGGTGCAGAAGGTGAAGTCGCATGGGATCAGAGGTGAGCTGGCAAGATGGATACAAAACTGGCTCAGTCAAAGAAGACAGAGGGTAGCAGTGGAAGGGTGCATTTCTGAATGGAGGGCTGTGACAAGTGGCGTTCCTCAGGGATCAGTGCTGGGACCATCGCTATTTGTAATATATATATAAATGATTTGGAGGAAAATGTAACTGGTTTGATTAGTAAGTTTGCAGACGACACAAAGGTTGGTGGATTTGCGGATAGCGATGAAGACCATCAGAGGATACAGCAGGATATAGATCGGTTGGAGACTTGGGTGGAGAGATGGCAGATGGAGTTTAATCTGGACAAATGTGAGGTAATGCATTTGGAAGGTCTAATACAGATAGGAAATATACAGTAAATGGCAGAACCCTTAAGAGTATTGATAGGCAAAGGGATCTGGGTGTACAGGTACACAGGTCACTGAAAGTGGCAATGCAGGTGGAGAAGGTAGTCAAGTAGGCACATGGCATGCTTGCCTTCATTGGCCGGGAGAGTTTAAAAATTGGCAAGTCATGTTGCAGCTTTATAGAACCTTAGTTAGGCCCCAATTGGAATATAGTGTTCAATTCTGATCACCACACTACCAGAAGAATGTGGAGGCTTTGGAGAGGGTACAGAAAAGATTTACCAGGATGTTACCTGGTATGGCGGGCATTAGCTATGAGGAGAGGTTGGAGAAACTTGGTTTGTTCTCACTGGAGCGACGGAGGTTGAGGGGCGATCTGATAGAAGTCTACAAGATTATCAGAGGCATGGACAGAGTGGATAGTCAGAAGCTTTTTCCCAGGGTGGAAGAGTCAATTACTAGGGGGCACAGGTTTAAAAGAGATATACAAGGGAGATTTTTTTTACACAGAGAGTAGTGGGTGCCTGGAACTCATTGCCGGGTGAGGTAGTGGAAGCAGATACGGTAGTGACTTTTAAGGGGCGTCTGGACAAATATATGAATAGGATGAGAATAGAGGGATATGGTTCCCGGAAGGGTCGGAGGTTTTAGTTAAGTCGGGCAGCAAGGTCGGTGCAGGCTTGGAGGGCCGAAGGGCCTGTTCCTGTGCTGTAATTTTCTTTGTTCTTTGTTCATTCAACCACTCACCTACTCATGAACATTCATCCATTCATTAACATTGGGACTGGACCTTTCTACTTGCTCTATGACCACTAGTGCCATAAAAAGGTGGGCGGCCCGACTTCCCTCAATACTAAAGCACTGCAATGGAGCTCTCTGATGGACTCCATGCTCTCATTCCTGGAAAAGCCGGCTTGGAAGACCCAGCAGGAAATGTGACGCAGGATCACGGTGTGGAAAAGTTTTGGCGGAATGGTAATCCAAGATGATTGTCATTTTACAGAGGTCCAGACCAGAACTCACAGAGAAACTGGCTCAGATTTTCTGCAAAGTGGCAATCATCATCGAATTGCCACTCCGCTGGAACATTTCCACGCCTTGACCTTACTCCACATTTTTTTCCAGGTTTTCCGAGCCAGCTTCTCCAGAAATGCGGATCACAGCATTGATCAGAGAGTTCCATCGTAGTGCTGCAGTACTGGGGAGGGAAGAGATTTCATGTCTCCTTTTTAGCAGCAGTGGCTGCCATATGGCAAGTTTAAAGGTCACCAGCAGAAGTGGGCGGGCAGCAGGGCAGGAGGTAGCAGGCAGGTAAGACAGCAGGCAGGAAGGGGCAGTCAGGTCAGGTTGGGGCTTGGGGAGAGAGGTAGTCAGAAGGGGAGTTGTCAGTGAGTGATTGGGGTGGACGGGGAATCAATTTTGTAATTACCCAGGAGCTAGTTAGCTAGACTCTGACTTCTCTGTTTAATATTCCCTGGGTACTTATTCAGGTGAGTCCCACAGAGTTGTGCAAAGCCTCTGACTAGCTCAGAGTTGGAGATGTTGGAGATTGCCCATTGCAAGTTCAAACTTCCCATGGAAGTCAGCACATTGGGACTTTGGCAGGGTCTAGATTCACAACTTGGGTCGCACATCCGGTCTCTGACAATCCAGTCAGGAAGCTCTGGGCCATTCTGTTATTGCAACGTTGTCCTATATCGTGTTGACATGGCTAAACTACACTGGTGACTAAAATCACTACTAGCTCACTAAAAGGAGTGAGTTGAGCCTTCATGTTTTAGATAATTCAGACTATGATTAATCAAAATAAAGTTCAATCATGGACTGCCACTTATTTTCCCCAGCAAAAGATTAAGTCAAGCCTAAAGGGGATATTTGTGATACTGTTAGCTTAATAATGACAAGAGCAGATAAGAAACGACTGTGTTTTATCAGATGTTTTACCACCACAACACCAGCAGCTCAGTTAGCTGCTTCACTCACTTCCTCTTTCACATTTCACAGTAGGATACACTAACATGGCTGTGTAACTAATTCGTAAGTGATGATAAGCAGATCCAACTTTGAGATACACTCGAGTTCAGTCCTACAATCACAGAAACAAAGCTGATTGCTGAATCACAGAATCAAAGTATAGAAGGAGTCCATTTGGCCCATCCTCTCTGTGCCAGCTCTTGGAATGAGCTGTCTAGTGTAGTGCCACATCCAAGCCTTTTCTCCATTACACTTTAAATAGCCCCCATCAAATAAATGTACAGTTTGTCTTTTTAAAGTTTCTATAGGATCTGATCCAATTACCCTTGCAGGTCCAAAGATGTGCAGGTTAGGTGGATTGGCCATGCTAAATTGCCTGTTAGTGTTCCAAGATGTGTAGACTAAAGGGATTAGCCATGGGAAATGTGTGGGGTATGGGGATAGGACCTGGGTGAGATGATCTGTCAGAGTTGGTGCAGACTCGATGGGCCAAATGGCCTCTTCTTCACTGTAGGGATTCTATGATAGTATGTTCCTGATTAACCCCCTGTCTGCAATTTTCATTTTCCTCTTATGATTTTGCCAAACGTTTTAAATCCATTATCTTTGGTTATTGGAAAATCTCAGCAGGTCTGACAGCATCTGCAGAGACAGAGATAGTAGAGCCAACGTTTTGAATCTGGATGACCAGCTCTGACGAAGGGTCGTCCAGACTTGAAATGTTGGCTCTATTCTCTCTCCACAGATACTGTCAGACCTGCTGAGATTTTCCAGTATTTTCTGTTTTTGTTTCATATTTCGGCATCCGCAGTAATTTGCTTTTATCTCTGCTTACTGGTCTACTTGTCAGAGGAAAGAGTTCCTCCCTACTTGTTCTATCAACATCTCTCAATGTTGAATACTTTATTTGGTCTCTCCTTGACCTTTGCTTCTCTCAGGAAAAAAAATCCCAGCTTCTCCTCATCAAACTGAAATCCTTCAGCCCTGCCATCAACATGGTAAATCTCCTCTGTATCCTCCCCAAAGCTTCTCAACCCTCTCCAAAGCCTCAACCCCCTTCCTAAAATGCGATTGAATTGTAGATAGAATTCCAGCTGAGGTCTAACTCATGATTTGTAAAAGATTTGCAAGATGCCATTGTTTCTATGTTCCTATTTATAAAACCAAGTTTCCCAAACACTTTCTTAATTGTCCTATCAACTTTTAAAAAACACCTATTCAAAGGGTGTGGGTATCGCTGGCTATCGCTCCATTCATTGCCCAACTCCAATTGCCCTCAAGACATCTGCTACAACGGTGATCAATCGATCAGTTACAAATTCTAAGCAATGTTACAGGGATAATGCAACAAATGCACTAGTATACAGATGCCGCAGACTTTCCTCAAACAATGACTTGCTTATAATGTACACTTCCTGTCAGTAATAATCTCATTTCCTATATGAATGTCAACATACAGCTATTACATGGAAATTGCAAACACCCAGACCATAAGATCATTAGTATAAGGAGGAGTAGGCCATTTGGCCCATCAAGCCTGGTCCACCATTCAATGAGATCATGGCTGATTTGACTGTGACTTTAATCCAGCTTCCTGCCTGCTTCCATAAGCCTCGATTCCCAAGTCAATCAAAACTCTGTACAATGACCCAACCTCCACCGCTCTCTGTGGAAGAGAATTCCAAGGACCAACAACCCACAGAAAAAAAATTCCTCCACATTTCCATTTTAAATGGGAGGCCCCTTATTTTTTAGATTCTATTCCCTAATTCTAGATTGCCCCATGAGAGATAACATTCTCTCACCATCGACCCTGTCAAGCCCCCTCAGAATCATATATGTTTCAGTAAGATCACCTCTCATTCTTCTAAAGTCCAAACAGTGTAGGCCCAACTTGCTCAACATTTCCTCATCAGTCAACCCTTCCACGAGGCATCCTCACAACTTGCTTTTCCAGCTATCTTTGTATCAACAACATATTTGACTACAATACAGTCAGTCCCTCCAGTAAAGCGAACCTTCTCCGAATTGCTCCCAACGCGAGTACGTCTTTCTCAAGTGAGGAGACCAAAACTGTACACTGTGCTCCAGTTGCAGTCTCCCCCACACCCTGTACAGTTGTAACAAGATTTCCCTACTTTCATACTCTCCAATTGCCTTCTGAATTTGCTGTGTCTGCATGTGAATATTGTGATTCATGCACAAGGACACCCAGATCCCTCTGTACAGCAGCATTCAGCAGTCACTCTCGCTTTTTAAGTAACATTCTGCTTTTCTATTCTTCCTGTCAGAGGACAACCTCGCATTTTCCCACATTATACTCCACCTGCCAAATGTTTGCCCATTCACTAAACCTATTTGAACCCCTTTGCATCCACACAACTTGCTTTCCTACTTATCTTTGTATCAACAACAAATTTGGCTAGTCAGTCCCTTCATCCAAGTCATTAATGTAGATTGTAAATAGTTGAAACCCTAACATTAATAGCTGCAGAACTCCACTAGTTAGAGTTTGCCAACCTGAAAATGACCCATTTATTCTGGCACACTTTCGTGCCAGTTAACCAATCCTCTATCCATGCTAATATATCACCCCAATACCATGAGCTCTTAGCTTCATCAGCAACCTTTTATGCGGCACCATATCAAATGCCTTTTGGAAATCCAAATATACTACATCTAGTGGTTCCCCTTTATTCACCCTGATTGTTGCATAAGAACAAGGAGCAGGAATAGGCCATTTGGCCCCTCAAGCCTGCTCCGCCATTCAATAAGATCATGGCTGACCTTTTTGTGGACTCAGCTCCATTTACCCACCCGCTCACCATAACCCTTACTTCCTTTACTGTTCAAAAATCTATCTATCTTTGCCTTAAAAATATTCAAAGAGGTAGCCTCAACTGCTTCACTGGGCAGGGAATTCCACAGATTCACAACCCTTTGGGTGAAGAAGTTCCTCCTCAACTCAGTCTTAAATCTGCTCCCCCTTATTTTTGAGGCTATACCCCCTAGTTCTGGTTTCACCTGCTAGTGGAAACAACTTCCTGCTTCTATCTTATCTGTTCTCTTCATAATTTTATCTGCTTCTATAAGATCCCCCCTCCTCCTTCTAAATTTCAATGAGTATAGTTCCAGTCTATGCAGTATCTCCTCATAAGCCAACCCTCTCAACTCTGGAATCAATCTACTGAATCTCCTCTGCACCCCCTCCAGTGTCAGTATATCCTTTCTCAAGTAAGGAGACCAAAACTGTATGCAATACTCCAGGTGTGGCCTCACTAGCACCTTGTACAGCTGCAACATAACCTCCCTGTTTTTAAACTCCATCCCTCTAGCAACGAAAGACAAAATTCCATTTGCCTTCTTCATTCCCTGCTGCACCTGCAAAACAACTTTTTATGATTCCTGCACAAGGACACCCAGGTTCCTCTGCACAGCAGCATGCTGTAATTTTTTACCATTTAAATAATAGTCCATTTTGTTGTTATTCCTACCAAAATGGATGACCTCACATTTGCCAACATTGTACTCCATCTGCCAGACCCTCACCCACTTACTTAGACTATCTATATCCCTTTGCAGACTTTCAGCGTCCTCTGCACACTTTGCTCTGCCACTCATCTTAGTGTCATCTGCGAATTTTGACAGACTACACTTGGCCCAACTCCAAATCATCTATGTAAATTATAAACAATTGCGGTCCCAACGCTGATCCCTGAGGCACACCACTAGTCACTGATCGCCAACCAGAAACACACCCATTTACCCCCACTCTTTGCTTTCTGTTAGTTAACCAATCCTCTATCCATCCTAATACATTACCCGTACCGCCGTGCACCCTTATCTTATGCAGCAGCCTTTTGTGCGGCACTTTGTCGAATGCCTTCTGGAAATCCAGATACACCACATCCACCATTTCCCCGCTGTCCACTGCTCTCATAAGGTCCTCAAAGAATTCCACTAGATTAGTTAAACATGACCTATCTTTCATGAACCCATGCAGTGTCTTACCAATGGGACCATTTCTATCCATCCTCAAAGAACTGCAATAAATTTGTCAAACACCATTTCCCTCTGGCAAAACCATGTTGAGCCTGCCTGATGGCATTATTATTTTCTAAATATCCTGCAATTACCACTAATAATGGATTTTAGCGTTTTCAAAATGACTAATAAATGTTAGACTAACGGGCCGATAGTTTCCTGCTTTCCATATCCTTCCTCTTGAATAGTGGGGTTATATTTGCTGCTTTCTAGAATCTAGGCAATTTTGGAAGATTACAGTCGTGTCTGAGGTCACTTACTTTAAGACCCTCGAATGCAGAAGTAGAATTATGTTCTGCATTTTGGCTGGCTCAGTAAACCCAGAGTTGCAGTCCTGTTTCAAGTTCTTGTCTGCATTTGTAAAGGCCTTGTGCCCACTTCATCACTGTCTCTGCTGCCTCTGAACCATTTAAGGCCTTCCTCACTCTCCATGCTCAGCACCTCTACTCTGCTTTGTCCCACCCATGTCACTTTAGGCTTTCTTCAACAATTGTTCCACCCCTCTTTAAGTTGCTTCCAGCAAGCTGCCACTTCTCCCTGCCAGCTAAATCACTTTGACAACCAGCAAAAGCCCAGTTCCCACTGCCGCCATCATGGCCATTTAGGCCCGGTTTCTTTCCCTCAGTCTCAGAGGAAAAAACTATCATCCAATCTTTGCTGAGGTGTTCTTTCTTCACGAATTTTCCAGCATTGGGAAATTGGGATTTTAAATAAAAGTAATTGAAGTGCTCCTTCAGCACTGCTCTCAAGTGTGCTCTAGACTGACCACCAGAACTAGTCCCCCATAATTATTCAGGAGACTACAATGCAGAAGCACAAAGTTTATTTATTATTGTCACAAGTGCTTACATTAAGACTGCAATGAAGTTACTGTGAAAATCCCCTAGTCGCCACACTCCGGTGCCTGTTCGGGTACACTGAGGGAGAATTTAGCATGGCCAATGCACCTAACCAGCACGTCTTTCAGACTATGGGAAGAAACCGGAGCACTCGGAGGAAACCCACGCAGACATAGAACATAGAACATAGAACATTACAGCGCAGAACAGGCCCTTCGGCCCACGATGTTGCACCGACCAGTTAAAAAAAAAACTGTGACCCTCCAACCTAAACCAATTTCTTTTCGTCCATGAACCTATCTACGGATCTCTTAAACGCCCCCAAACTAGGCGCATTTACTACTGATGCTGGCAGGGCATTCCAATCCCTCACCACCCTCTGGGTAAAGAACCTACCCCTGACATCGGTTCTATAACTACCCCCCCTCAATTTAAAGCCATGCCCCCTCGTGCTGGATTTCTCCATCAGAGGAAAAAGGCTATCACTATCCACCCTATCTAAACCTCTAATCATCTTATATGTTTCAATAAGATCCCCTCTTAGCCGCCGCCTTTCCAGCGAAAACAATCCCAAATCCCTCAGCCTCTCCTCATAGGATCTCCCCTCCATACCAGGCAACATCCTGGTAAACCTCCTCTGCACCCTCTCCAAAGCCTCCACATCCTTCCTGTAATGTGGGGACCAGAACTGCACACAGTACTCCAAGTGCGGCCGCACCAGAGTTGTGTACAGTTGCAACATAACGCTACGACTCCTAAATTCAATCCCCCTACCAATAAACGCCAAGACACCATATGCCTTCTTAACAACCTTATCTACTTGATTCCCAACTTTCAGGGATCTATGCACACATACACCTAGATCCCTCTGCTCCTCCACACTATTCAAAGTCCTCCCGTTAGCCCTATACTCAACACATCTGTTATTCCTACCAAAGTGAATTACCTCACACTTCTCCGCATTAAACTCCATCCGCCACCTCTCGGCCCAACTTTGCAACCTGTCTAAGTCTTCCTGCAAACTACGACACCCTTCCTCACTGTCTACCACACCACCGACTTTGGTGTCATCAGCAAATTTGCTAATCCACCCAACTATACCCTCATCCAGATCATTAATAAATATTACAAACAGCATGGGGAGAACGTGCAGACTCCACACAGACAGTTACCCAAGATGGGAATTGAACCCAGGTCTCTGGCGCTGTGAGGCAGCAGTGCTAACCACTGTGCCACCCAAATCAATCAAGTAGTTCAGAAATACCTAACTGTAGATGCAAGTCTTACAAAATTCAACACTTCAAACTATGATCAGCAGCTGCAAACCCAAAACATTTGATAAATTAACAAGCCATCTAAATTTGGGTGCCAAACGAGGAACTAACTCCCTGATTGTGTGCGCCAGGCACTCTGCCTGTTCCAAATCTCTGTACTACTGCTCTGTGCTGCAAGCCTCTGTACTACTGAACTACTGCTAACAAAACAGGTGGCCAAAGTGATGAATGACTCCTTCAACAATTTTTGTTCGGTTGACTTGCAGATAAAGTTACAAATTCAGTGCAGTAACAACTGAAAAGTTATTTTGAAAAACAGCAATCTGCCAGCTCTGATTACACAAGACTTGTTGAAGGATTTCAGCCTGTATATTGCAGTCCCAACACAATTAACGGCTGCACAGATTTAGAGTTGTAAAAAACAAAGGGGGTGCTGTTGTCTAGCATACTGACCTCCACCTCACAGAGGCTGAGCGCCAACTCTCAGATACTTCCTCCTACCTTCCCCTGGACCATGACCACACCACTGAACATCAAGCCATCATCTCCAACACCGTTACCAACATCATTTCCTCCGGATGCCTTCCCCCCCCCCCCACAGCTTCCAACCTCAGTCTCCCAACACCGGACAGCCCGCTTCAGCCTACTTCCCAAAATCCACAAAAAGGACTGTCCTGGTAGGCCCATTGTGTCAGCATTCTCCTGCCCCACTGAACTTATTTCCTCCTATCTTGACTCCATCCTCACTCCCCTGGTCCATTCCCTCCCCACCTACATCCAGGATTTCTCTGATGCCCTGCGTCATATTGACAGCTTCAGTTCGCAGGCCCTAACCGCCTCCTATTCACCAAGGATGTGCAATCTCTCTCCACCCCCATCCCACACCAGGACAGGCTGAGAGCTCTTCGCTTCTTTCTTGAAAAGATGCCTGAACAATTCCCATCCACCACCACTCTCCTCCGCCTGGCTGAACTTGTTCCATCTCTCAACAACTTCTCCTTTCGCTCATCCCACTTTCTCCAAATCAAAGTAGCAGCAATGGGTACCCGCATGGGTCTTAGCTACGCTTGTCTTTTTATGGGATATGTGGAACATTCCTTGTTCCAGGTCTACCCAGGTCCCCTCCCACAACTCCTTTACCGTATATCAATGACTATTTTGGTGCCGCTTCATGTTCTCACCCAGACCTCGAAAAACTCATCAACTTCGCTTCCAGTTTCCACCCCTCCATCGCCTTCACCTGGTCCACCTCAGGCACTTCCCTTCCCTTCCTTGACCTTTCTGTCTCCATTTCAGACAATAGATTATCTACCAATATCCACTACAAGCCCACTGACTCCCACAGCTATCTGGACTACAGCTCTTCACACCCTACATCCTGTAAGGACTCCATCCCTTTCTCTCAGCTCCTTCGCCTCCGTTGCATTTGTTCCAATGATGCCACTTTCCAAAGTGGTGCTTCTAATATGTGCTCCTTTTTCCTCAACCATGGATTCCCATCTACAGTTGTCGACAGGGACCTCAACAGCGTGCAGTCCATCTCCTGCGCCATGACCTTCACCCCCTCCCCTCCCTCCCAGAACAAGGATAGGGCCCCCCTTGTTCTCACATTTCACCTCACCAGCCTCCACATGCAAAGCATAATGCTCCGCCATTTTCGCCAACTCCAGCATGATGCCACCACCAAACACATCTACTCTTCACTCTCTCTATCAGCATTCCGCAGAGACCGTTCCCTCCGGGATAATCTAGTTCACTCCACTTTACCCACCACCTCTCCCATCACTCATGGCACCTTCCCATGCAATTGCAGAAGGTGTAAAACCTGTCCCTTTACCGCTTCTATGCTCACCATCCAAAGTCCAAAACATTCATTCCAGGCTAAGGGGTGTTTCACTTGCACCTCTTTCAATTTGGTCTATTGCATTCGCTGCTCCCAATGTGGTCTCCAGATCGGTGAGACTAAGCGTAGACTGGGTGATCGCTTTGCTGAGCACTTTCGGTCTGTGCGCAATCAGGACCCTGACCTTCCGGTTGCTTGCCATTTTAACACACGATCCTGCTCCCATGTCTGTCCTTGGCCTGCTGCAATGTTCCAATGAAGCTCAATGCAAACTGGAGGAACAGCATCTCCTCTTCCGGCTGGGCACTTTACAGCCTTCCGGTCTCAACATCGAATTCAACAACTTCCGATGATTTTCTCTACCCCACCTCGATCCCTTTGTTTTCATCCTATTTTTTTTTTACTGTTCTCTACCTTTTATTTCTTTACTGTCTTTCTGCATTTTTCTTCCCCCCACTCTTTCCCCCTACTTTATCCCCCTTCCCTTACCCTTTTCTAAATTCCGCCCCCCCCCCCCCCCATTCACACCCTTTATTCTTTGTGGACAGCCATTAGCAGTCTTTTCCCCTGGTTTCTGTGGCTATGACTTATCTTTCATTCCCTCACCCTGCAGTATAAATATCTCCCACTTTCTCTGCCTTTTAGCTTTGACAAAGGGTCATCTGGACTTGAACCGTCAGCTCTTTTCTCTCCTCGCAGATGCTGCCAGACCTGCTAAGATTTTCCAGCTTTTTCCCTTTTGGGTTTCGAGTTGTAAAACTGATCTTGGAGACCAGAAATGGGAGCTTGCATTGTTATGATTATTAAGCCCTCCAAGGGCAGCATGGTAGCACATGATTAGCACTGCTGCTTCACAGAGCCAGGGACCCAGGTTTGCTTCTGGCCATGAGTGACTGCCTGTGTGGAGTTTGCACGTTCACTCAGTGTCTGTGTGGGTTTCCTCTGGATGCTCCGGTCCGCACTATGATGGATGTCCCAGGTTGTGGGGATGGGGCAGGGGGATGGGCCTGGGTGGGATGCTCTTCGGAGGATTGGTGCAGACTCGATTGGCCAAATGGCCTCCTTCTGCACTGTAGGAATTCTATGATTCTTTTTGCAGCCATGGGTTTAAACAGAAAAGTAGAAAGTGCAAGGAACTTAAACAAGTCCAACCACTCTTAAACACCTCAAATGATGAAGTCATGGAAGAAATATACCAAAGTCAAAAAAGCGGTCTGCAGTTCACCAGCCTTATTCACAATTATTCAATTAAGATGGACAGATAAAAATGAATTAAATGATACAATTCATCACTCGTCCCAACCTATAACCCATCAGCTATTTTGCAGTTATATTACTATGGACTAACAAATCAGCCCATTTGGAGAGCACCCTACAGAGAGAAATGTCCAACACGCAACCTAGGGACAACAGTTGATCCAAGCTTTTTATAGAAGCTTTGCTTCTCCTGACATTAAATCCATTAAGTGAATTGCCACCAGGATTAGATTCATCGAGAGCTGACTGTATTCGAAAATCACCTTGTCAGCTTAATATGAGAAAAAGCCATAAATAGATGAATGATCAAACTCCAGCCACGTGAAAGACCTCAAGTTCAAAGGCAGCTCTTTGATCGATAGACTTAGACCTACGGAGGATTTTATTCTGCACCAGTTCAGGAACTTTAAAGGGCTAAAGTTGAATTTTCCTAATTGCAAATTTCAGCTCAGGAAAAGGACAGAGAAATGGAGGAGAAAAGGAGGTGGGTGAGAGGTGATTTGACTTCTGGACACAGGGGCTTCCATTTCCTATCTGGGCACAGCTGGTTTTCTTACTCACCTGATGAAGGAATAGCTCGTGATTCCAAATAAACCTGTTGGTCATTAACCTGGTGTTGTGAGACTTCTTACAGTTTTCTTATGAGCAATGCTTCTGTTTATTGGGGAGTTTGACCTTTCGGATGCATGGGAAGTTTTGATGTTTGCAAATGAGCTTTGCTGCTTTTTGCCCAGACAATCTTTCTTCTGTATGAATACTCCAGTAACTTCTGATTCACATGCCGTGAATTGCAAACAGTCACCAGTCGCTGGACAATTTGCACCATTCCACTGTCAGCCTCGCAAAAATTGGTAACGCACGAGTCTCATGAAGTTGCTGCATTTGCAAGTTAATTGCTGATTAAAAGTTGGAAACTTTTTCATGAGGTTTATATCCCTACATTGCCAGAAAGGAAACAATTGTGGAGCCACACGCCTGCAGATGATAAATTGTTAGTGATTTTGAAATTATTATTTCAAATTAACTTTTTAAAACTTTGTCTCAGTCTCTTTTTTCCTTTTTTATTCCCATCTCTCTGTCTCTCTCTTGCCATTTTGAAACCGATTTGGCTAATTCACTATTTTTCCATTTCTGTCATTCTGGTTTCTCTTTCAATCCTTTAATCTCATTGGATTGAAGAGATGAGCAGGCAGTAGTGGTGATCTCAGAGGAAGAAAAGGCACGCATAGGATTGGTGGCGTACAGGAATCCTACTGCCCTTCTGCCTCAGCCCGAATAAAGTTCTGGGAAGGCCCATGGTGGACATTACTGCTGTGAATTGAGGCCTTTACGTGACCAGTTAATGGCCACTTTAAGGCTTCATCTGCTGCCACATGGATTAACTCAGCTGCAGGTGAGACTGTCGCCATGTGGTGTGTATGACAGATAAAAACTGTGGGATGCTTGTCACATCCGGAGGGGTGGGGGGGGGGGGGGTCATTAGGAAGGGGGGTAGCCACATCCCTGTCCTTGCTTCTGACCCCCTTCCCCTTGTGAACCCCATCCCATGAAGCACCTGACGACATCTTACCTGGGGGTCTTGCACAATCCTGGGACTCCATGAGGTATCCTTCCGGCAGCAGCCAGGGCCTCCTCATTGGCACTGAGTGCAAGAGCAACCAGTCTTTGATTGGCTGCTGGCTCTTGCTCGGTGGAATTTTGCCCCTGAGGTCTTGAGTCCAGGGAGACTCCCCTGCAAGTGGTCCCACCACCACCTGATTGGCATGTAGTTTAGTGAGCCATCCTAAAAAGAGGCAGCACGGGTCTCTCGCCAGCTCTCCAGCTGGCAGGCGAGACTCCCGACACGACAACAAGATTCTGCCTATAGACAGCTGGTCCCATGTTTCAAATGCCCAGCTGCTATTGGCATGTCGTTATCCATTACAGGGCTGGAGGAGGTGGTAAAAAGTTTTATCTAACAAGGAATGTTGTGAGCTGTTCCACTCCAGCACTCTGGGCCATTGCCGATAGGGTGATGCAAGCTTTGTGCCTGGGTTAGGGGAGGCGGGGGAGGCAAGTGTGTTATTTTTGTGCACCAGAACACTCTTTCTGGTTAGTTTTGACATGACTTTAGCTTTCTGCTTTAAGAAGCTGTACACTATGCATCCCAAGATAGTACTGAAACCAAAGGGAGCTTTTAATTCAAGGATTTTAATTAGAAAACCAACATACATTATTTTTTCTGTCCATTACACAGTTTGCTCCTGTTGTTTCATTATTCTGAACATTTTTGGAAGAGGGGGAAGAGCAATAAGCACACATGCTTTTTTTAAATTATGGTTTACTGTTGGTTTGCTATCGAATGAATATCAAAAGCACAATAAACAAGGCAGAACTTAAATCATAGAAAATGTAGCCTGGTTGGTCATAAACAAGGTAAACACAGTCTAAAAAATTCTCTGGGCATTAAACATCAAAACACAAATAATTTGTACATGATCGTGTAGCTACAAGACATCCTGTTAGTAAAGGAAGTAAACTGCCCTGAAACCACAAAACTACTTGAGTAACACAACTCTGAACATGACAGCTGACTGTGATGTTACTGAATGTGTTGCTGAAATTCATTTTTATTAAGCAGTCAAAAAAAGTAAACTTTAAAATTATATTGTAATATTGTTTTGTTCCCGTGAAGATGTTTGAGGCTATATTTTTTTCACGACTTATCAAAATCTTATCAGGCATGTATTTGTCATATGATGTAGAATCTTTTACATAAGTTACAGACATACATGTTCATTGATGCAGTACAGACAGGAACTCTGTTAAACCATGTGACCATGTTCCCTGAAAGTTTGCGTCATTACATCAACAACCTGGGAGTTGCTATTGACCAGAAACGGAACTGGACCAGCCATATTAATACTGTGGTGACAAGAGCAGGTCAGAGGCTGGGAATTCTGCAGCAACTAACTCATCTCCCGACTCCCCAAAGCCTGTCCAGCACCTACAAGGCACAAGTTAGGAGTGTGATGGAAGACTCTCCACTTGTCCACATGACTGCAGCTCCAACAACACTGAAGAAGCTCAATACCAACCAGGACAAATTAGAGTACTGGTTTGGTATCCCATCAGTCACCATCAATATTGGCGCACAGTGGTAACAGTGTGCACCATCTAAAAAAAATGCACTTAAGCAACTCAACAAGCCCCCTTCAACAGCTCATTCCAAACCCATGAAGTTACCACCTTGAAGAACAAGAGCAGCAGATGTGTAGGAACATCACCTGCAGGTTCCGCTCTGACCTACATGCAAACCTGTCTTGGAATTATATCACATTCCTTCAAGGCTGCTGGGTCAAAATCATGCAACTCCCTCCCTAACAGCACTGTGGGTGCACCTACACCACATGGACTGTGGAACAAAGAACAAAGAAAAGAACAGCACAGGAGCAGGCCCTTCGGCCCTCCAAGCCTGTGCCGATCATGATGTCGTAACTAAAGGTGATACATTACCACCCTCTCAAGGGCAATTGATGGGTAACAAATGCTGGCATTGCCAGCCAGGCTCACATCCCATGAAAGAACAAAGGAAAACTCCATTATCCACACTGGCTTGATCTATGTTCTAATTATCCACAAGAATTTTCACTGGATAATTGGAGATTGGTTTTGAGTTTGAAAGCATTGCTTTCCCGCAGCAATGGATTAATTGCTTCGCAACAGTCACATTTATTTATCCCCTGCTTCAGCTGCCAGACTCCAGAGAGTGGCCAGAGGGAACTGGCCAAAGCAATTACTGTGGCCAATAACCTCCAGGTAGAGACAAGCACAAGGGAGTCACCTCCAATGATCCCTGGGGTAACCCTCTGCAGCACTGATCTTACTCGAACTGCCAGCTTTCAAATCAATGTAGAGCTTGGCTAGTTAAACACACTGTCATGTTTTGAAGACATCGGTTTTCAGGGTGTGGTGGGTCTACCAGCAGAGATTCCACAGTATTGCACAAAGAGCTGTGAGCTTGTTGCTTGCTCCGTTGTGCTTCCCCAGCTAATCTTTGCCAGCAGAAAGACAGCAGAGGAACGCTGCTGGAACGTGGATTGGGAGAAGCAGGTGGGCAGCGTATAATAGGAGCTCCAAATGCCTACTCTTACAATGGTCAAAGTAACATTTCCACCCAATTTCAAACCTCATCCACAATTTAGAGACAATATTGATTTCTATGGGTTAAATTATGAGCAATTTTTAAAAATCCATTCCCACATCTTTCATTTTGACCTCAGTACCAGTGAATCCTTTCCAAGAGCCGACCGAGGCCATTTATTGATCGCTGCATCACAAAATGCACATCAGAATCATAGAATCGCTACAGTGCAGAAGGAGGCCATTCGGCCCAAGTGTGTACTAACTCTCTGACAGAGTATCTTTCCCAGCCCCTCCAACCTATCCCTGTAACCCCACACATTTATCGTGGCTAACCCATCTAACCTACACATCTTGGGACGGTAAGGGGCAATTTAGCAAGGCCAATCCACCTAACTTGCTCATCTTTGGACTGTGGGAGGAAACCGGAGCACCCGGAAGAAACCCGCGCAGACACGAGGAGAATGTGCAAACTCCGCACAGACAGTGACCCAAGGCCGGAATTGAACCCGGGTCACTGGCGCTGCGAGGCAGCAGTGCGAATCACTGTGCCACCCGGTGCAGGGAAAAAGAATAGCTTCCTGGTTATTCCCCTTCCTTCCGAATTACCTCAATCAAGTATAACAAACAGGGAGGGAAATGGAGGGAGAGAAAGCGGGGGGGGGGGGGAAAAGAGAGAAAGGGGGGGTAGGCAAAGGGGGGGGGAAGGAAAGGGGGGGGGAGGGAATGGGGGGGGGAGGGAATGGGGGGGGGGGGAGGGAAAGGGGGGGGAGGGAAAGGGGGGGGAGGGAAAGGGGGGGGGAGGGAAAGGGGGGGGAGGGAAAGGGGGGGGAGGGAAAGGGGGGGGAGGGAAAGGGGGGGAGGGAAAGGGGGGGAGGGAAAGGGGGGGAGGGAAAGGGGGGGGAGGGAAAGGGGGGGGAGGGAAAGGGGGGGGAGGGAAAGGGGGGGGAGGGAAAGGGGGGAGGAGGGAAAGGGGGGGAGGGAAAGGGGGGGAGGGAAAGGGGGGGAGGGAAAGGGGGGAGGGAAAGGGGGGAGGGAAAGGGGGAGGGAAAGGGGGGGGAGGGAAAGGGGGGTTAGAGGGAAAGGGGGGTTAGAGGGAAAGGGGGGTTAGAGGGAAAGGGGGGTTAGAGGGAAAGGGGGGTTAGAGGGAAAGGGGGGTTAGAGGGAAAGGGGGGTTAGAGGGAAAGGGGGGTTAGAGGGAAAGGGGGGTTAGAGGGAAAGGGGGGTTAGAGGGAAAGGGGGGTTAGAGGGAAAGGGGGGTTAGAGGGAAAGGGGGGTTAGAGGGAAAGGGGGGTTAGAGGGAAAGGGGGGTTAGAGGGAAAGGGGGGTTAGAGGGAAAGGGGGGTTAGAGGGAAAGGGGGGTTAGAGGGAAAGGGGGGGGGGGAGGGCAAGGGGAGGAGAGGGAAATCGGGAGGGGGAGGAGAGGGAAAGGGGGAGGGGAAGGGGAAGGGGAAGGTGAAGGGGAGGAGAAGGGGAGTGGGAGGGGAGGGGTGGGAGGGGGGAGGGAAAGGGGGGGAGAGGGGGGAGGGAAAGGGGGGGAGAGGGGGAGGGAAAGGGGGGGAGAGGGGGAGGGAAAGGGGGGGAGAGGGGGGAGGGAAAGGGGGGGAGAGGGGGGAGGGAAAGGGGGGGAGAGGGAAAGGGGGGGAGAGGGAGGGGGGAGGGGGGAGGGGCGGGGAGGGGAGGGAAAGGGGGGGAGGCTTGCTTTTTTGAACTAAGTATAGGATTTTAATGGGCAATTAACCTTCAAACATACAGCTGTAAGTCACTGAAACTAGTACAAATAGAAAACAATGGCCGGAATTCTCTGGCCGTTCATGCTCTGCTGCCGCTGCCAAAGAGGATGGAAAATTTGGCACTCAGCTCAATCTCCGTTTAAAGCAGCAGGACGGGATAATCCCACTGGCGTGAATGGCCGGAGAATCCCGCCCAATATTTGTTCTTCACACAATTCTACTGCACCCTAAATATTCCCATTGCATGGCCCAACTGCCACGCTTTTAAAAAATACCCAGGTTGCAAAGTTATTAGGACAACACGATTGCCGGAATCCAGTTGATTCCTGTTCAGCTGGATTATCGTGGTGTCATGGAGATGCTGCGGACATTTAATGACGACGTGCGGAGGTCCCATCGGCCACTTCCAACAGATCCCAGTTTCTCTAATTGGGAGAAGGGGACAGGTCATGGCTCACACACAAGGAAAACTAAACTCAACAGGTATATCTGAGCTCAGTGCTGAGTTCAAAGAGTCCCCATTTTCACCCTCGCAAGAGCCTTGGCCCGCAGTTTGAGGGTCAAAAATCTACAATAGGTGCAAATGTTTGTGAAGGGAGAATAACGTCGTAGAACTGTCAATCTTTCAAGTCATTTAAATCATAGAATCATAGATCCCTACAGCGCAGAAGGAGGCCATTCGACCCATCGAGTCTGCACCGACCACAATCCCACCCAGGCCCTACCCCCACATATTTACCCACTAATCCCTCTAACCTACGCATCTCAGGACTCTAAGGGGCAATTTTTAACCTGGCCAATCAACCTAACCCGCACATCTTTGGACAATGCTGCCTGTGTCAGTGAGCGTTGAAAAAAATCTGCTCTAGTGTTTACAAATGATGTTTTTGTTGACATTTCCTTAAGGGTTATCTCAGTAAGTGTAAATTCACAAGCAAATTTTTAGTTGCAAATTTTAAACTTGTCTAAATTCAGGAAGTTTATTGTCTTTCAGATAATGGAAGAGGCTATGCTGATAAGGAGAGGAGGGTCTGGGCAAAAGTTTCTACTAACGAACTTAAAACATGAAACAAATTCAGGCATACTATAATAATTCTGCATGCCTCATTTACAACCACATTTCTTCAATTTTTTGCACCAGAAGTTGGCAACGAACTACATTACAACCTTTTTGGGTGAAAATTGACAGGAAATTCCTGCACAGCATCTATATAGTTTCTAAATTCATCATTCAATTTAAATCTATTAATATGAGTAAATTAATTATTCATTTAGAATATAAACAAAATAGTTCAAGGTAGTGACATTATGACATTATTTGGCTGCAAGCAAGAAGAAAAGAATGAAATGGTGCATATAACTACTTATATCTAGCTCGAGTCACATCCCTGACAATTGGAACAGTCAAGTTTGTTTCTCACTGGAGAAACTTGAATTAAACAGACTTATACATCTTGTGTCTTTGTCATATTTATGGCTATCTACAACCATCATGTAGCTGCAAAGTAAGTGCTTGTGTTAGTGTAGATCACTTCAGAAAAATATGAGTTATTTTGCTCGAGGCATTTTCTACTTTCCCCCCCAACTTCCCACTTGTATTTTCACAGTTACACAGGTTTCTGACCATAAAAACCGCGACAAAAGAGAGAACATTATAAATAACTGGAACAATACTAAAGTGGGACTTTGGTTCCACTAGCTTGTAAATCTATACATGTTATTGGTTAAAGTTATATCAATGATCCTAGTCACATTCGTTCTACAATAAAGAAAGGAATGAAATGGGCTCCCTATTCATCACAGATGGAAAATATCCAATAGGCTTTGTCAGAAGGAAAGCAAGTCTTGTGGTGCAGTGGGTAGCGTCCCTGCCTCTGAGCTCCAAGTTCAAGTCCCACCTCAGGATTTGATGGCCAAGGAAGGTGTGTTCATAACGTGGCCAAAAAGGTTGAGTGTCAACCTGCAAAATTCTTCCAATGCATGCCAGCGGCAGGTAGTAAGCATGGGAGAGACTCCTGGTTAGCCATGCTTAATGCAGAGTGGCACTCCTAAAGTTACAAGTCTCTGACAATATACTAGCGACCTGTTCCAGGAAAAACTTATACATCTCTATGGGAAGAGATGAAAGTTTGCCTTGAAGAAGAGGAACAACAATAAGTGAGCTTGCAATATTATCGGTAACAGTTTTAGATCATAGAATCCCTACAGTGCACAGGGAGGTCATTTGGCCTGTCGAGTCTGTACTGACTCTCTGACAGAGTCTTACCCAGGCCCAGCCGCCCCCATTCTATCCCTGTAATCTCATACATTCACCATGGCTAATCCATCTAACCTACACCATCTTGGGACACTAAGGGGCAACTTACCATGGCCAATCCATGGTAAACTGATAGACAGTGGGAGGAAACGAGAGTACCCAGAGGAAACCCACGTAGACATGGGGAGAACATATAAACTCCAGACAGACAGTCACCCAAGGCTTGAATTGAACCTGGATGCCTGACATTGTGGGGCAGCAGGGCCAACCACTGTGCCACCTGTTATCACAGGTCATATTATTAACAGGATTTAATTAGGAAAGGATGAAGAGGCTGCTGAAAGGGCCTCCCTTCTCTTTGAACTAAATACTGAGGGGAGATCTTTAAAATTGTGGAAGACATTGATTAGAGTGGCTACAGAGAAAACGTCTCATAGAAATCATAGAAACCCTACAGTACAGAAAGAGGCCATTCGGCCCATCGAGTCTGCACCGACCACAATCCCACCCAGGCCCTACCCCCATATCCCTACATATTTACCCACTAATCCCTCTAACCTATGCATCTCAGGACACTAAGGGCAATTTTTAGCATAGCCAATCAACCTAATCTACACATCTTTGGACTGTGGGAGGAAACCGGAGCACCCGGAGGAAACCCACGCAGACACGAGGAGAATGTGCAAACTCCACACAGACAGTGACCCAAGCCGGGAATCGAACCCAGGTCCCTGGAGCTGTGAAGCAGCAGTGCTAACCACTGTGCTACCGTGCTGCCCACTTGTGGGAAAGAGCAAAACGAGAGGCCATCAAGATAAGATAGTCACCAAGAAATCCAATAGGGAATTCGGAAGAAGCTTCTTTACCCAGAAAGTGGTGAGAATTTGGAACTAGCTACCACAGGGAATGGTTGAAGTCAATAGTATCAATGCATTTAAGCAGAAGCAAGACAAGCATGGAAAGAAGTGAATTGAATGTTATGACAACAGAAGAAAAGACGGGGAGGCCCAAGTGAAGCACAAATGTCAGCATACACTAGTTGGACCGAATGGCCTGTTTCTATGCTGTAAATCTAATGCAAAGCAACCTAAGAAATAGGAAGAGTAAACCATTCAGCCCTTTGAGGCTACCATTCAATACGATCATGCTAATCTTACTTATTTTCTACTAATTCTACTGTCCAATACTATCCCTTAACTCTTGATTCCCTTTGTACACAAAAATCTACTAATCTCTATTTCATTGCAGTGTTAATGTAAACCTACTTGTGACAACAAGATTCAGGTTCCTCTGAGTGAAGATATCTCTCTTCAGCTTAGTCCTAAATGGCCAACTTTTTATTCTAAAATCATGATCCATATGTCTGGACAACTCAACCAAGAGAAACAACCTCCCAGTATCTACCCGGACAAGCCCTTGAGAACCAACAGGCCCTGTTCTTCTGAGCAGTGGCAATGATCGCTGGATTGCTGCTGTGCTCATATATTCCAACTCAAATGCTGCTGTACATTACTTCCAGGGTTTTCCGAGCCCCACTTTGATAGAAATATTCAGCGCAATATTCCCAGGAGAACCCGTGTTGGAACGGAGCAGAGTTGGGGAAAGACAGGACATGCCCCTTTTGTACATCAATAGTGGTAAGTTCATCATGTTGGGGAAAAAAAACAGAATGGATGGAAAGATGACACCTGCCAATGCATATGGAGTTTTAAAAAGTTTATTAGTGTCACAAGTAGCCTTACATGAAGTTAATGTGAAAATCCCCTAGTTGCCACACTCTGGTGCCTATTCGGGTACACGGAGGGAGAATTTAGCATGGCAAATGCACCTAACCAGCACGTCCTTTGGTCAGTGGGAGGAAACCGGAACACCCGGAAGAAACCCACGCAGACACGGGGAGAGCGTGCAGACTCCACGCAGACAGTGACCTGAGCCAGGGATCAAATCCAAGTCCCTGGCACTATGGGGCAGCAGTGCAAACCACTGTGCTACCGTGCCGCCCCTGTGGGCTCTCAACTTATGGCTATTAGAAAACAACATTGAATAGCCACAAATAAGAAATTTAGCAGATTGTTCCACAACTCTTCAAGTTTGACATAGCAGCAAGAGCCACTTTTAAACTAAAATACACTGTACATTTTCTGCGCATTTCGAGGATTTTGTATCGCATTGCACCTGCCTCTCCCACATCTCAGTGCTTGCTATTGAAAAGTATAGTTCAGTTAAAAAATGACATCCAATCAGTGCTAAGAAGTTGAAACCTCCTGGGCAATTCGCATGTACATCCATGCCCCAGTAATTCCACAGTGATCCTGACGTACACCTTTCAGTCGTATATCCAGCCTCCGATACTGGAAGATTCGGCCCAATGTTTCAATATTCTTCGGAACTGTAGGGAATACAGGCCTAGTCTACTCAAACCTTTTCAAATCTGATAGTAAAGTCACAGTTACATTTGCATTAGTTATGCAATTCCTCCAGGCCAGGACATATGCAAAACATACCTTCCTGCATTTTCAAACGTAACTAAATTCAGACAAAAAACCACAAGTTAATGTTGCAGTAACTTCCTTTGTGTCACTGTCTTCACTCAGAACAGGATAAATAGGTCACTGGCAGTTTT
The DNA here is from genome assembly GCF_964213995.1 of Mustelus asterias. Classification (NCBI taxonomy): domain Eukaryota; kingdom Metazoa; phylum Chordata; class Chondrichthyes; order Carcharhiniformes; family Triakidae; genus Mustelus; species Mustelus asterias. Next base: position 131,895,906 of record NC_135803.1, on the reverse strand, counting down.
TAAAATGCTCTAGTGACAAAAACACAATTCCGGGACTTTTTGACCAATATGTATTCAAAAAAAACCAAAGTATTTAACAATTTTCTATATCTCAATTTTTAAGTGATCATTTTGAAATTTGTTTCCATGCCATATAGATTCATAGACATTACAGCAGAGAAGGAGGCCCACTCAACCCTCTGTGAAGAAGGTTATCTAGGATTGCAACAGGATCTTGATCTATTGAGCCAGTGGCAGAGGGAGTTTAATTTAGCTAAATGTGAGGTGATGCATTTCGGTAGATCGAATCGGGGCCAGATCTACTCAGTTAATGGTAGGGCGTTGGGGAAAGTTATAGAACAAAGAGATCTAGGAGTACAGGTGGACAGAATGGTGAAGTGGAGTCACAGGTGGACAGAATGGTGAAGAAGGCATTCGGCATGCTTAGTTTCATTGGTCAGAACATTGAATACAGGAGTTGGGACATCTTATTGAAGTTGTACAAGATGCTAGTAAGGCCACACTTGGAATATTGTGTACAGTTCTGGTCACCCCATTATAAAAAAGATATTATTAAACTAGAAAGAGTGCAGATAAGATTTACTAGGATAGACTGGGAGATTTTCCTCTGGAGCGTCGAAGCCTTAGGGGTGATTTTGTAGAGATCTATAAAATAATGAGGGGCATAGATAAAGTCAACATCTTTTCCCAAAGGTAAGGGAGTCTAAAACTAGAGGGCATAGGTTTAAAGTGAGAGGGGAGAAATACAAAGGGTCCAGAGGGGCATTTTTTTCACACAGTGGGTGGTGAGTGTCTGGAACAAGCTTCCAGAGGTAGTAGTAGAGGCGGGTACAATTTTGTCTTTTAAAAAGCGTTTAGACAGTTACATGGGTAAGATGGGTAAGGATATGGGCCAAATGCAGACGATTGGGACTAGCTTAGTGGTAAAAACTGGACGGCATGGACAAGTTGGGCCGAAGGGCCCGTTTCCATTTTGTAAACCTCTCTGACTCTAAGGAGGTCCATTCAGCCCCTCATGTTCACACCGGTCAACAAAGATCGGACTACACTAATCCCATTTTCCAGCACTTAGCAGGCCATAGCCCTGGTCATTATGGAAACACAAATGAATATCTAAATACTTCTTAAATGAGGGTTTCTGATTTAACCACCCTTTCAGGCAGGGTGTTCCAGACTTCCACCACCTTCGGTGAAAAACACTCTCCTCAATTCCCCTCTTAGCCTTCTGCCTTTTATTTTAAACATGTGCCCCTGATATTGACCCCCTCTACAAATGGAAAAAATGCCTTCCCATCCACCCTATGTCCCCCCCCATAACCTTATACACCTCTATCAGGTCCCCTCTCAACCTTTGCTGCTCCAAGGAAACCAGCCCCAGGTGATCCAATCTCTCTTCATAGCTCAGACCCTCCAACCCAGGCAGACAGTGACCTGGTAAATCTCCTCTGCACCCTCTCCAATGTAATCGCATTCTTCCTGTAACGTGGTGACCAGAACTGCACACACTACTCTAGCTGTGACCTAACCAGCATTTCACACAGCTCCAGTACAACCATCTTTATACATGTGCAGGTATTCCTTCCAGTAGGATCATCAGGTTCACCAACATCATCACCCTACTTTGGTGGGCCAATGGTGTAAAACTGACCAACGATGTCCCCTTAGATTAACAACCTGGTGTTACACTTAAAGACCGAGCAAACTCTTGTCGCAACCATAGTTTAGGGAACACAGCACTAATAAACCCTGAACCAAAGAAGGGGAAAGTAGGAAGACTGGTTAGAGAAGTGAAGAAGAGGGCAGTGGAGTGGCAGAGGTGTTTATAGAGGCAATTCCAGGGAGATGTAGACAGTGAAAGGCATAGCCACTAATAATGGGACAAAGGGAGGAGGGAGCATCACAGGCCAATACCAGCAAGCCTGAACATAATAAAGAATGGAAGAGATATCGATACAAAGATGAGATTTTAAAATTTGAGATGCTGCCGGGAGTGGGGAACGAAATGATAGTTCAACTTAGATCAGTGAGAACCAGAATGTCATGGACAAGCAAGATTGAATACCAGTTAGGACAGGCTGAGGTTAATGGATTTTAATAGAAGAACAGCCAGGGATAGTCTCATGTTGCAAAAGGCATGAGGTTCCAGCAACAAATCTGCAAAGCAAACAATGGTGTAAAAACTCAATGGGTTAAGTGTGAGAGTAACAGAGTGAACAATGGTCCTGGCAGCGGGACTTTCCAAGCTAGCATGTCTGAATTCAAAGTAATGGACTAGGCAATGCTGTGCGTTGGCAGCAAGCTCATTTATTTTTTCAATTACAAACTACTACTTGTTGTAGAGGGATTAATAACCAGGGGACAGAGATTTAAAGTAAAACGGAGAAGGCTAAGAGGGGAATTGAGGAGAAACTTTTTCACCCAGAGAGTGGTGGAAGTCTGGAGCTCACTGCCTGAAAGGGTGGTTAAGTCAGAAACCCTCACTATTTTCTCAGTTACAAGCTACTTCCTGCTGTTATAACCCAGAAGTCAAGCGAAATTGCTTCTACTTAGTTTTGAGTAGATGCAAATCACTATATTCATTCTGCAGCTTTAAAAACACCGACTTTATATTTGTTTGATTGACTCAAGCAGAACAGCTGTTCAATGGCCCCAGTGCAAATGCCTGTGTCACTGAACAATGGAAACAAGGTGGTTACTTGTTCAATTTTTGCTGCATTAGCTGATCTCAGTTAAGATAAAAGTAAAGGACTCGGCATTTCAGAGTTAGGAGGAGGATGGTTAGCTAAAGTTTCTAATATGTGGCATATTCAATCTCTCCCCAGTGACTGTATAAACGATTAATTTACACGATCAAAGCTCATATATTAAGAATAATCACTCTGGTAAGTACTGGAGGGCACATAACACCTATAAATCCAACACAGCTCCAGCTTTAGGGTTTGAGGGGAGAAAACTGGTTAGATACATAGCTCCAAGGGTAATATCAGTATGCCTGCCGGATAATTAAATACACTTTACTCAAAATGATCTGTCATAAATCTATTCTATAACAGAGGCGATTAAATATTACTCTATCATAAAACTCTGACAAGATGTTTGAGACTTGATAAGTTAAATGTTCTCCTAATCTCTTCATGCCATCCCTGCATTTCTCACACAGCTCACTCAGCAATAAGATTAATTGTTTATTTTTCAAATATTTTCCGCCAAATGTACAGACAATGGAGTGAAGGTTTGTGCCATTTACCACTGGGCCTCCTGTTGTTTTTTTTACATTAAATGGAACAAGTGTGGGTTCATCAATGTTAAAACTCAAGTAATATTTGTCACTCAGACCCCTTGATATTTCCAGTGTGTGAAATACAATACTGTATTCATTGCATCTACTCAAAGTAACATCTTAGAGGGCTTTTCAAATGAAGTCATACGGGTAGAACTTAAAAACCAAAAAGAGGCAATCGCATTGCTGGGAGCGTTCTATAGACCCCCTAAAAGTCCAAGCGAAATAGAAGAGCAGATATGTCGGCAAGTTTCAGAAAAGTGTAAAGGTAATAGGGCAGTAATAGTGGGGGATTACAACTTCCCCAACATTAACTGGGGTAGCCAAAGAGTGAAAGGTTTAGAGGGAGTGGAATTCTTAAAATGCACCCTTTCACCAAATACATCCATTTTAAGCCAGTGTATAGAGGTCCTACAAGAAAGGGGGTGGCCCTGGACTTAATGTTCTGTAACAAAGCTGGGCAAGTGGTTGAAGTATCAACAGGGGAGCATTTCGAAGACAATGATCATAACTCCCTTGGATTAAAGATTGCTATGGAAAGGGACAAGGATGGACCTGAAATACAAGGTCTAAACTGGGAGAAGGCAGATTTTAATAAGATCAGATACGAGTTGGCCAGAGTGGACTATCGAAATCAGAGAGAGGACTGTGATACAATTAAATAAATTAACAGAGAGGAGATTCAAGTGGTCTGGCAGAGTTAAAAGTAGATAAATCTCCACAGCCGGATGAATTGTATCCCAGGCTGTTGAGTGAGGCAAGGGAGGAAATAGCAGGGGCACTGGCAATCATTTTTAATTCCTCTCTGGCCACAGGAGAGGTGCCAGACTACTAGAGGCCAGCCAATGTGGGACCATTATTTAAGATGGGAGGAAGAGATAAACCAGGAAACCACAGGCCAATTAGTTTAACCTTAGTGGTGGGGAAACTATTGGAAGCAATTCGGAGGAACAGAATTCATCTGCATTTGGAGAGGCAAGGGTTAATCAAGAACAGTCAGCATGGTTTTGTTAGGTGGAGGTCATCTCTGAACAACTTGATTGAATTTTTCAAAGCGATGACCAGGTGTGTAGATGAAGGCAATGCATTTGATGCAGTCTTCTTGGACTTCAGCAAGGCTTTTGATCAGGTCCCACATGGGAGACTGATACTGAAGGTAAGAGCCCATGGAATCCAAGGAAGTTTGGCAAATTGGATCCGGAATTGGCTTGTTGGCAGGAAGCAGAGGGTAGTGGTCGGGGGGTGTTTTTCTGACTGGAAGACTGTGTCCAGTGGCGTCCTTCGGGGATCAATGTTGTGGCCCTTGCTGTATGTGGCTTATACAAATGATTTTGACTCAAACGTAGGAGGGTTGATCAGTAAGTTTGTGAATGATACAAAAATTGGTAGGGTGGTAAATAATGAGGAGGATAGTCTTAGATTACAGGAGGATATAGAAAAGCTGGTCAGATGGACTGATTAATGGTAAATAGAATTCAACCCCGCCAAGTGTGAGGTGATGCACTTGGGTCGGACAAACAAGTGAGGGAATACATGATGAACAGCAGGACCCTGGGAAACACCGAGGATTAGGGGGATCTTGGTGTGCATGTACACCAGTCCCTTAAAGTAGCAAGACAGCTGGATAAAGTGGTAAGAAGGCAGATGGTATACTTGCCTTTAATAGATGAGGCATCAAGTTTAAGAACAATATTCAAGTCAGGAGTGAGATGGAATACTCCCCACTTGCCTGGATGGGTGCAGCTCCAACAACATTTAAGAAGCTTGACACTATCCAGGACAAAACAACCCACTTGATAGGCACCACATCTACAAATATCCACTCCCTCCACCACCGATGCTCAGTAGCAGCAGTGCTTACTATCTACAAGATGCACTACACCAATTCATCAAAGATCCTTAGATAGCACCTTCCAAACCTGCGACCACTTCCATCTAGAAGGACAAGGGCAGCAGATTTCTGGGAGCACCACCACCTTCAAGTTCTCCTCCCCACAATGGCATTGTGGGTCAACCCACAGCACATGGACTGTAGCGAATCAAGAAGGCAGCTCACCACCACCTTCTCAAGGGCAACTCGGGATGGGCAATAAATGCTGACCAGCCAGCAACGCCCATGTCCCATGAATGAATTTTTAAAAAAACAGTTTGTAAAACTATATAAAACGTTGGTTAGGCCAGAGCTAGAATATTGTGTACAGTTCTGGAATCCACATTATAGGAGGGATGGGATAACACTGGAAAGGGTGCAGAGGAGATTTACCAGGATGTTACCTGGAATGGAGAGTTTGAGTTATGAAGAGAGATTGTATAGACTGGGGTTGTTTTACTTGGAGCAAAGGAGACTGAAGGGGTGGGGGTGGGGGGCATGATTAAGGTGTATAAAATTATGAGGGGCATAGATAGAGTAGACAGGAAGGAACTTGTCCCCTTGGTGGAGGGATCAATGACCAGGGGGCATAGATTTAAGGTAAGGGACAGGAGGTTTGGAGGGGATATGACGAAAAACATTTTCACCCAAAGGGTGGTGGGCGTCTGGAACTCATTGCTTAAAAGAGTGGCAGAGGCAGAGAACCTCATAATATTTAAGTACTTAGATGTGCACCTGCGCTGCAAAGGCATACAAGGCTATGGGCCAAGTGCTGGGAAATGGGATCAAAATAACGAGGTGGTTTGACTTTGACCGGTGCAGATGCGATGGGCCAAAGGGCCTTTTTCTGTGCTATATACCCTCTATGACTCTGTCCTAGCCACAATTACTTTATGCACTAACGTTTTTTTAAAAAGTTCAAATTTTAAGAATTGAATGCCGCCAACTAATTATGGGTCAATGAACATAAGCACATTAAAGAGAACAGGAGAAAGAAAGTCTCACTCGCTTTCACAAGGAAGACGAATAACTAAACCAGTACCAAAAATCAGCTGAACACCAAATCTCTTCTATCCTATTATACGGTCTATCACTGTCCACTCTTCAACAACCATGTATAATATTGCACTAAGAATTGTGGATGTTCCTCAATATTACTACATAAACATAGTGCAAACAAGAACAATAAATAGTCTAAAACTATAGTCATGGAAACTCGAAAGTGACTCAAGTGCCCAAGTAGAACTATAGTGTAAGGGAACCCACCCCCAGTGTTGCTCCAAGGTGGTCAGGTACCACTACTTTGTTAACATGTCAATCAGCCAATATCATATCCATGCTGCCACTTTCCATGGGCTTCACAGAAGCCTGTCATGTGGCATTTTATCACGTTTTTAGAAGTCAGTGTACACCAAATCAACCATCATCAAAAAACTCAAGCAAGTTGTTGATCTCAAATTTTCCCTCAAAAAAAAAATCAGTGCCAGACTTCCTTAATTAGTTCACATTTTTCCAAGTGACTGATACTCTCAAATTATAGTTTCAAAAAGCTTTCCCACCAGGGAGGCTAAACTTACTGGTCCTGTAATTATGGGACTTTATCCTTGCATCTTTTTGGCAACAGAGGTACAACATTTGCAATTCTCCAGTCCTCTGACACCACCCTGAATCTAAAGAGGATTGGAAGATTATGGTCAGTGCCTCTGCAATTTCCACCCTTCCTCGGTACCCCTGGATGCGTCTCAAGTACAGCCAACCAATCTAATATCACCTCTTTATTTTTAGCCCATCCACTGCCTCAAGTGCTTTCACTTCTATCATGACTTAGGCAGCATCTTCTTCCTTGATAAAGACAGATGCTAAAACCAATTTAGTACCACAGCTATATTTTCTGTTTCTATGCGTAATTCTGTTTTTAGTCCCAAATTAGCCATACTCTTCCTCCTGCTATCCTTTTACTATTGATATGCCTATAGAAGACTTTCTGATTCACTTTTCTGTTGGCTCACAGTCTCGTTCTTCTTTTGGTTTTCACTTTTCCTCTGTATCTTTTGTAATCAATCTGGTTCTCTTCTAGTCAGTTCTGATGAAAACGCATCAACCTAAATCGCTCATTCTATTTTTTTTCTCCATATTCATTGCCCTACCTGAGTATTTCCAGCATTTTCTTTTTATTTCAGATTTCTATCATCTACAAGGTTTTGTCTCACTCACTCACTGGGCTGGATTTTGTCAGCACAATGACGACTCCGATGATGGGTCAGAAAGACGGGGGAACAACCCTGGCTCAGCTATTTGGTGGAAGCCCTAACTAGATTTCATGGCACCTTGCAGCTAATGGGCTGCTGGCTGTGTCCAAGCCACAGCAGCGGGAGGGGACGACATGGCTGGGACTACACCCAGCTGAGAAACTCACTCAACCAACACGGCAAGGTAAGTGGGGCCAGGGGGGCCGGGGTGTTGAGGGCTTGGTGAAGTCCAGCGAGGGTTCTTGCTATGGGAGGAAACAATATCACCCACGGGCCAGTGAATGCCTGGTTGGGAATATGTGTAATTTTAGATTCCGTATCTAAGGAAGGAAATATTGTCTCTAGCAGGAATGCAGTGAAAATTCATCAGACTTGCTCCTTGAATGAGCAGATTGGCCTATGAGCAGAGGCTGAGTGGTCTAGGCCTATACTCCCTGGAGTTCAGAAGAACAAGAGGTAATCTCATTGAAGCATAAAATTCTAAAGGGCTGGAGAGGGTAGCTGTTGAAAAAATGTTTCCCTTGTCTGCGAATCTAGAACATCAGGTCACAGTCTTAGAATAAGTGGCATGGTGGCACAATGGTTAGCACTGCTGCCTTACAGTTCCAGGGACTCAGGTTCGATTCCGGGCTTGGGTGACTGTGTGAAGTCTGCATGTGCCTGTGTGGGTTTACTCCCACAGTCCAAAGATGTGCAGGTTAGGTGGATTGACCATGCAGGATTGCCCCTCAAGTGTCCCAAAATGTATAGGTTAGGGGGATTAGGGAGGAAAATATGTGGACTTTATGGGGATAGGGCCTGAGTGGGATGCTTTGTAGGAGAGTGGTGCAGACTCGATGGACCAAATGGCCTCCTTCTGCACTGTAGGGATTCTATTCTATGAATTAGGGGTCAGCCATATAGGGCTGAGATGAAAGATTGCTTTACTCATGGGGGTTTTAGATCTTTAGAATTGTCTCCCCCAGAAAACTCCAGATTTTCAGTTGTTCTATGAACGTATATACAAAAGAAATAAAAGCAGAAAATGTTGGAAAAAAATAATGGGTATTGCAGCATCTGTGGGTATGCCAGATCCGCCGAGTTTTTCCAGCATTTTCTGTTTTTGTTTCAGACTTCCACAGTATTTCGCTTTTATTTATACATATATTGAATTGGAAACAAGAGCAGGCCATTTGGTCCCTCAAACCTATTCTATATTGGTAAGATCACTGCTGATCTGATCGTGGTCTCAACTATCCCTTATAATCTTTGACTCCCTTGGTAATCAATAATATATCTAACTCAGCCTCAAGAATATTCAATGACCCCCACTTCCATGGTTCTATGGGGAAGGGAACTTCACATAATAATGATACTCAGAAAAACAATTCTCCTCTTCTCCATATTAAATGGGAGACCCCTTATTTTTAAACTATGTCACCTAGTTCTAGTCTCCCACAAAGGGAAACAACCTTTCTACCTCCACTCTCTCAAGTCCTCTCAGGATCTTGTGTTTCTCAAGAACATTCTTGGGAACTCCAATGGCTACAGGCTCAACCTATCCCATCTTTCCCCACAAGATAATCCCCTCATCTATCTCAGGAATCAATCAAATGAACCTTGTTTGAACAGCTTCTGATACAGTTGTATCCTTTAAGTCAAGAGATCAAAACTGTACACGACACTGGAATGTGTAAAACATCCACACTTTTATATTCCATCCCCTTGCAACAAACGCCAACATTCCAGCTTTCCTAATCATTGGCTGTACCTGCATACTAGGGTTTTGTGATTCATGTACTAGGATACCCAGATCCCTCTCTACTTCAGAGTTCTGCAATCTCTCCCCATTTAAATAATGTGCTTCCATTCTTCCAGCCAAAATGGACAAGTTTACATTTTCAGACATTATATTCCATCTGCCATTTTTACCCCACTCTCATAACCTATCCAAATCCCTTTGCAGGCTCCTTATGCCCTCTTCATAACTTACTTTCCTACTTTTCTTTGTGTCATCAGCAAATTTAGCAACCAAGCCATCCATCCCTTCAGCCAAGTCATTCGTTACCCCTGATACCATGAGCTCTTATTTTGCATAGTAATCAAGAGAGGGAGAAACCTGAAACAATCACATTCACCAGGGAAAGGGCACTAAGAAAATTATTCGAACCAAAAGCTGACAAGTCCCCAAGTCCTGATGGACTTCATCCTCGGATCTTAAAAAAAAGTGGTTGCAGCAACAGTTGATGCATTGGTTGTAATTTTCCAATGTGCTCTAGATTTAGAAAAGGTCCCATCAGACTGAAAAGGGTGAATGTAACTCCTCTATTCTAGAAAGAAGGGAGACAGGAAGCAGGTAACTAAGGGTCAGATGCCTCCTGGAAATCCAAGAACAGTACATCTACAGGTTCCCCTTTGCTTGTCATGTTGCTTGTACTTCCTCAAAGAAGTCTAATAAATCAATCAAATACGATTTCCCTTTTACAAAACCATGTTGACTCTGCCTGATTGCATTAAGATTTTCTAAGGGCCCTACTATAAACTCATTAATAATAGATTCCAGCAATTTCCCCATGACAGATTTCAAGCCAACTGACCTGTAAAATGTGCTGCTCTTAAAAACATACTACAAACTCATCTAAATGGCTACCTTTGCCAACCTGATCCATCCAATCGATAGGGAGATGAAAATCACCCATGATTATCGAAGTATCTTATTTAAAAGCCTGCATTATTTCTTCCTAAATACTTCACCCTGCAGTGTAGTTGTTGTTAAGGGACTTATGCACTACTGCCACAAGTGACACACTACTTTTACTATTTCATAATTTTACCCAAGCTGATTCTGCATCTTGATCTTTAGAACTAAGGTCATTCCTCACTATTAATGTCACCCTCAATTAACAGAGCAACCCATGACCTTTCCCTAGTTTCCTGTCCTTCAGAAACATTGGGTCCCAGCCTTGGTCACCTTGTAGCCACAAACTGTAATGACTATTAGGTCACACATATTTGTTTCTATTTGAGCTGTCAATCCATCCATTTTGTTACAAATGCAATGTGCAGTCAGGTACTTTACTTTCTGTCTTTTTATTATTTTTGTTAACTCAGGCCTCGATTCCTGGCATGCTCTTAAACTTGTACACCCTGTCCTTTTTTGCCATGCTCTGATTATCATTACCCTTATTGCTACCTTATTCTATCGCTACCTTACTCTATCGCCTTGGCTTTCCCTTTAATTGACCACATCCTCCCTCACGTGTTCCCTCCCCTTCACAATTTAGTTTACAACTCTCTCTACTGCCCTAAATAAACAGCTCACAGAACATTGATCCCAGCACAGTTCAAATTAAGATGCTCAACAGTACAACTCCCACTTTCCCCTGTACTGGTGCTTGTGCCTCATGAATCAAAGCACATTTTTCCCACACCAATCTTTGAGCCATGTATTTAACTTCTTAATCTGGTTTACCCGATGCCAATTTTCTCGTGGCTCAGGTAATAATCCAGAGATTATTCCTTTGAAGTTCTGTATGGAGTCCAAGACTAAGGCCAATTTGTGGGTACTAAGATAATTAAGGGATCCGAGGATGGTGCAGGGATGTGGAGTTGAGGTAGATCAGCTATAATCTTCTTGAATGGCAGAGTCAGCTTGAAGTACCAAATGCACTACTTAACTCTCATTTTTTTTAGCCATTACAGATCATTTTTATAACTATATCAATGTCTTCAAGCGTCTCTCCCTCACTAATCTTAACAAATCCCTGTACAATTGACATTGTATCCTACTTCTCTACTATGAATGCAAAAACACAAATATTGATTAACCATAACTAGCACATCTATATACTTCACTAATGTCTTTAAAAATTGATTTTAAGGGTCACATTTCCCATTCTCTTTGATCCTGATGGGTTTAGGGAAAAATCCTGCAATTACCCGTAACACAACGTACGAGGTTTATCATCCACCTTCAGTCCTCATGATTTTTTTGTCTCTTCATTGGTTTCTACAATCTTCCCATTCCTCATTCTTGTTACAAATTCAAACCCTTGGAAAAGGTTTATATTGTTCATTTAGCAATAGTTCTAACCACTCATAAACCACAGTTATATCACCATTGAGTTTTGTTCTGTCTTTCAGTAATCTTCATGTGTTTATGCAATTGTTAGTTGGTCATGATAATGCCATCTTTGCATCTCCATAGGTTGGTGAAATGTGTTGTTGTTGGATGGAGCATGTCAGAATGTCATTATCCCAGCATCAGGATCAATTGTGTTGTGTCTCTTGATTGACCAGTTTCTGTAGCACCCATTGCTCAGATGAAGAGAAGTATGAAAAGAAGAAAATTGAGGATGGAAGCGAAGGAAAAACTGACTGAAGAGGCTACATTGTCTCGCTACACAGGCATTTTCCAACCCTCTGTGTGTTCCTACCCAGTTTCAAGTTGTGTGTGTAAACAGAAAGCAAATACTTCAGGAATACTTAAGTCACCAACTCCAAGAAATTGCTCAAAGTTTACTCTATTATTTTCTTTGGTCACTGTAGCAGTATTTACTAGGACTATTCCTAATAATGTAAATTTTACATCAAATTGCATTTCTCTCATTTTCTTGTGACTGCAGGTCAAGATTTCATGAAAGAAAACATGTTTAAATATCTGCACTCCAAACTGCATTGCCCATGCAAAAACAAACTATTTGGTATGACATGTTCAGCTGCTTTATGTACTTCCGCGTGATAAAATCTCTGAAAATAACATCTTACCTTGATTGCTTCAGACTGTTCGATCTTACACGCCTCTGCTGCTTCATTTTCCTCACTGCTGCCCTCATCCATGTCACTATCATCTTCCTCCTGGGTGGAATCTCTTTTTTGTTGTATTTCAGAAACATCATCGGTTTTGATCTCCGTGTCATTTCCATTGTCCATAGAACTGGCATTCTTTTTCTCCTCTATGCCTTCTTCATTGGGAAAAACCTCACCTTCCCCACTACACGAGGGGCTGTCAATCCCACTGTCCCTGTTGGGTATTTTACCATTCCCATTTTGCTCCAGAGTAGACCCGCCAATTGCAGCACTTGCCTCCTGAGTCCTGCTTATGCCCGTGGAGTCACTGTCTTTTACATCACTTTCTGTCATTGTAACACTGTCCTCGTTTGAATGTTCCATCACCTCCATGCCAATTTCATGTTCACTCGAATCAGCTTTATCTGTTGTGCCCTCAGCTGAGCCAGCCGGTTCCAATTCACTGTCAGATGCGGCACACTCCGATGAGTCTTGGGATCGTTCCATTTTAAGGGATAAAATCAGCTGATTTCTTTTGGCGAACTCTGGACTTAGCAGCCTGCAGTGAGTAACACATTGGCATTTCACATGGGTGTAAGTCACTTGAACAGATCCCATTAAATCTAATACGAAGGCAAAATCACTACAGATGTTGGAAACTGGAAATGAGAACACAAGATGCTGGAAATACTCAGCAGATCAGACAGCATCCATGGGGAGATTTTCTGTTTATCGAAAAATTGTTCAGGAACATCGAAGGATTTACATTACAGGAGCTCATCTTTGGCCTATTCTGTCTGCATTCGTTTATATTTCCATTAATTTCTAAGTTATTTCTATTAATTTCTAAATTTGTATCACTTTTAATTTTTTTCCCATAACATACACATCAAATTTGCTGACATCCAGGAGTTACAAGATGTTAAAAAAAGTAGGAAAATATAATAGCTTTATATCAAATAAGTGACAACATTTAACATCATCAATTTTTGAGGACACTACTAATGTTAGTATTATCCATGGATTTACAGAGGAGATAAAACCCTGGGCACTTCATTTCCAATTTCTACATAGCATTTCAGGAAACTGAAGCTGGATACAGCTATCTGAACCAAACAACCATATCTGATCATCTCATTCCCCAATAACTGGCTCAAATAAAAATTAAATACCAAAATCAAGGTTCTGCTCACTGGATTGGTTCTGCCTTAAAAATGGAAATGCTTGTTTAATACTGCAAAGTAAGAAAATTAAACTACCACTTGGAGGCCCAAGGTGTTATCTTGGAGAATCATTCGATGGACTCATTTGCTTATAAAGGGCAATGGTACTGGAAATAACTCAAAATTAGCCCCGTGTGGGTAGCTAAAAACTGATTCAATTGAGGGGAAAATGCTTTCGTTGGACAGCAGTGCAACTTCACTATTTGGTTTGTGAACAAGACAACAAATTCTATTTCTTGCTAGAAATTTAAGGTCAACGTTTTAGGAAATGATTTGAAGATTGATCATTTTTCAGTGAAGCAGACAACACAACATCTATAAAAATGCTGCCATTTTAGCCTTCAGGGAATCCTTTTAAACTTTCCAATATACATTTAATTGGATCACAAGATGTAAACAAAGTATTTCAGTCAGTGTTTAAACAACAGAGCAGCAATGGTGCAAGCTGTGATCCCACCCTCTGTGATCTCACCTACTCCAACAAGGTAGGAGAAAAGCACACCTCAGCCAAGACGCATCAATAACATTTCTTAAAACTCAGCAAGTAGGTAGACAGAATGGCTTACCTGACACTTTCAAATTTCTCGATAAGTGAGGAGACACAAGATAACCCCGGGGTCTCTTTGCTCTCAGCCTTTGAATACAAGCTCTTCGTTAGCTTAGGGTCCGCTGGCAGAGGCCTCGATGGGGCTGGAGGAATCAGCTGAAATTGCTCTTCGTAGTACAAGGCTTGGAGGTGGACAGGCTTAGGAGGTACTGACGTATAAAAATACGGAGAATTACTTAATGCTGAAGTTCTTCTTTACAATTCACCTTGTGTCTTCATAGACGTCAAGAGCAGACCAGCAACAAGTTTGCATTTACCACATTCCAGGTTTCTGCCTAATGCAAGAACCCATAACATACCTGAAAGCAACCTGTAAGGTTCTAACTGCACGCTTGGTGAAAAATTCCTTTACTATACTCCATTTTTAACCTGTCATTCAGAGACATATCGTACGGCGCACAACGACAAAGTTGGACTTGTGCTTCCTTGTTGCTCAAACAGGAAGTACTGAAAATGGATTAAAAAGTGTGGTTTTGTGACTATGAGTAAAAGGTACAGCAGTACCCAAGACCAAAAAGTAAGGCAATTCGTCAAATAATTCACTTTATTTTCTTCCACTGCCTTGAATATGTCAATGATTTTATTTTACATGAATGGATGGTTGCAGTGGATTGAGTGCTATTGTACCAATGCTAATTTTGCTATATTGCAACGAGTGTACGCTGCACATGTCTTTCTGTGGGTACGTTCAGCTCCTCCACAGTTTCCTTCCTCTTTATGGGTTCTGGTGGATTTTCGCAGAAATACTACATTAAACTCAAAATCAAGAGTTATATTTGATATATCCAGTTAAATACTGGGCCATCTGTAAGAATGACAAAAAAAGCAAAAACACCAGCTTGAGTATTTTGCTATTCTGTGTTGCTTATATATATTTGCATATGAACCTGTCTGAACAGTTTTACGTAGGCAGTAACCATAGTAACACATTTACAATTATTCAAATTGGGCTGTGAACAGACCATGCAGAAAGTTTTGAACGGATCATAACGGACAAGCTAGATGCGGGA
The DNA here is from genome assembly GCF_964213995.1 of Mustelus asterias. Classification (NCBI taxonomy): domain Eukaryota; kingdom Metazoa; phylum Chordata; class Chondrichthyes; order Carcharhiniformes; family Triakidae; genus Mustelus; species Mustelus asterias. The sequence continues at coordinate 131,880,900 of NC_135803.1, read as the reverse complement.
AGAATGTTCCTGATATTGGGGGAAGTCCAGAACTAGGGGTCACGGTCTAAGAATAAGGGGTAAGCCATTCAGGACTGAGATGAGGAAGAACTTCTTCACTCAGAGTTGTGAACCTGTGAAATTCTCTACCACAGAAAGCTGTTGGGGCCAGTTCGTTAGATATGTTCAAGAAGGAGCTGGACCTGGCCCTTGTGGCTACAAGGACTAAGGGTTATGGAAAGAAAGCAGGAATGGGATACTGAAAGTGCATGATCAGCCATGATCATATTGAATGGCGGTGCAGGCTCGAAGGGCCAAATGGCCTACTCCTACACCTATTTTCTATGCTTCTGTAAGCCACGTCAGTTGGTATTACAAAAGGAATTTAAAGATTCTACTTGAAAAATTGCACTGTTTTGTGACTCCCCTTTCCAAATGTATAATTTCTACTATATTTATTTTGTTTCATTTAAAATCACACCTTGCTAACCAGACATACAACTTTAATCAGGTTAGAAATAAGAGGAAAGACCACAAAATGTCAAAACAATGGATGACAGTTGCTTTGTGACCACAGCTAAATTTATTACATTGTATATTAGTTGTGCATTATGTGGTTTACATTTGGATCCAGTAAAATGTTTATAGAGCTTCTAAGCATATCTAGATTACAAAAAATGATCAATAAAAATATCTAATCAGACAAGTCTTAATTCTTTAAATATAGTCCAACCATCATGTTCAAATTGTAATCTGTAATGGGGGAAACATAATCGGAAAATGCCAATCTATGGCAAGTTGTATTTCTACTCAACTCAATCTAGTCTATAGCTGGACCCATTTGATCTGCAAGCTTTATCTAAATGCTGGAGCTTATTTTGCTTAACCATGACATGCAAATATTGTGTATAATGCAAAACCAATAGAGTACGCTGCAGTAACCTTCAAGTTGAATAGGTAAATTAAACCATCAAGAAACAGTGTTATAATAAAATACACGCAAATTACTGTGGATGCTGGAAGCTGGGAAAAAACCCCCAGAAAATGCTGGAAAACGGGGAACAAAGAAATGGCTGACCAATTGAATACATACTTCAGTTCTGTCTTCACAAAGGAGGACGCAAATAAGATACCAGAAATGTTGGGGAACACAGGGTTTAGTGAGAGGGAGAAACTGAAGATGATCAGTATTAGTAGAGAAATGGTGTTGGAGAAATTGATGGGATTAAATGTCGATAAATCCTCAGGACCTGATAATCTACATCCCAGAGTACTTAAAGAAGTGACCCGAGAAATAGTGGATGCATTGATGGTCATCTTCCAAAATTCTATAGACTCTGAAACAGTTCCGACAGATTAAAGTTTTAAAATTGAAAGTTTATTTATTAGTGTCACAAGTAGGCTTACATTAACACTGCAATGAAGTTACTGTGAAAATTCCCCTAGTTGCCACACTTTGGCACCTGTTCGGCCACACTGAGGGAGAATTTAGCATGGCCAGTGCACCTAACCAGCACATCTTTGGACTGTGGGAGGAAACTGGGGCACCCGGAGGAAACCCACGCAGACACGGGAAGAACGTGCAGACTCCGCACAGATAGTGGCCCAAGCCGGGAATCGAATCCGGGTCCCTGGCATTGCGAGGCAACAGTGCTAACAACTGGACCACCGTGCCACCCCAAATGGCAGGCAGTGACTGGTGGGGTACCGCAGGGATCAGTGCTGGGACCCCAGCTATTCACAACATATATTAATGATTTAGATGAGGAAGCTAAATGTAATGCCATCCAATTTGCAGATGACACAAAGCTGGATGGGAGGGTGAGCTGTGAGGAGAATGCAGGGGTGCTTCAGCGTGATTTGGACAGTCAGTGGGCAAGTGAATGGCAGATGCATTATAATTTGGATACATGTGAGGTTATCCACTTCGGTAGCAAAAATGGGAAGACAGAAGACCTGAATGGCCATTATTAGGAGAGGGGAACGTGCAATGAGACTTGGGTGTCCTCGAACACCAATTGCTCAAGGTAAGCAGTAAAAACAGGCAAATAGTATGTTGATCTTCATAACGAGTGGATTCGAGTGCAGGAGCAATGATGTCTTCTTGCAATTATACAGGGCCTTGGTGAGGCCACACCTGGAATATTGTGTGCAGTTTTGGTCTCCTTATCTGAGGATGGATGTTCTTGCTCTAGAGGGAGTGCAGCAAAGGTTTACCGGACTGATTCCTGGGATGGCCGGACTGATGTATGAGGAGAGATTGAATCAGTGAGGATTGTATTCACTGGAATTCAGAAAAATGAGGGGGGATTTCATAGAAATCTATAAAATTTTAATGGGACTAGACATGGTAGATACAAGGAGGATATTTCCGATGGTGCGGTGTCCAGAACCAGGGCTTACAGTCTGAGGATACAGAGTAGACCGTTTAGAACAGAGATGAGGAGAAATTTCTTCACTCAGAGATTGGTCAGCCTATGGAATTCCACAGAAGTTGTTGAGGCCAAAGCATTGTATGTTTTCAAGAAGGAGTTATATATAGCACTTTGGGTGAAGGGGATCAAAAAATATTGGGGGCGGGGGGGAAGGCAGGGATCAGGCTATTGAGATGGATGATCATCCATGATCATAATGAATGGCAGGGCAGACTCGAAGGGCTGAATGGCCTCCTGCTCCTATTTCCTATGTTTCTATATGTAAAATCTCAGCAGGATGTGACAGCATCTGTGGAGAGAATGGAGCTAATGTTCCGATTCAGGATGCTCCTTTATCAGAATTTTGTCACAGAAACATCATCACAATGGACATTTGTTGCCAGGGTAAAGCACTTCTAATAGTGGGTTTGTGCTTTAGTGCAATTTGTAAGTGAGTGACATGCCCTGGATACCAGTGTCTCGTTGTCTCTTTTCTTTTTAAATTGCACAATTACTGCACACACTGTTTATTAAAAAAAATACAAACTGATTCTTCACTTACCACCAGCCCCTTCCCCCCAGTCATTCCCCCTTGCTTACCATTTCCCTCCCCACCCCTCCCATTCACCGTTTTCCTGACTCTCTCATTCCATTCTGCTCACCGCCCCATCAACCCTCCCGCTTGCCTCTTCCCTCTCCAAAATCCTTGCTGCGAGCAAGGGCTCGGGAGAGCTGGGTGGCAGGGGGTGGGGAGCAGGAGGGAAGCAGCGAGTGGGCGGTAAATGGAAAGAATTACTAAATTAATAAGAGTTAGTAAGTTAGAGGATTTTGGGGCCAGTTAAGTTCAAGGTGCCAACAGGGTATTAAAGACAGGAATTTAATCTATCTTATGACATGTTTTTTTCACGGGGGAGTGATTTATGTTTAACACATTTTTTCAGTTAGGAAGCTATTTTTTAGGAACACATTCGGGGTGCAAAATGAGGGATAGCTTTATCGACTAATTGAACAAGATCAAACTAAACATGTTGACCACGCTAAATTCTCCTTCAGTGTACCCAAACAGGCGCCGGATTTTCACAGTATCTTCATTGTAGTGTTAATGTCAGCCTACTTATGACTAATAAATAAACTATAATTTACATAAATTGCCAAGCGGATAAGAGCAGTGTTAAAGACTAAAGGATTAAACAACGTCTGTCATTCTAGATATTGATATTGCCAAGTATCTATTCAATGCCAAACTACAATGGAATACAAGAGTCAAGTGTGACCTTCAGTTTTCGGTAGTTCCTGATCTATGCAACATACAATTAGCCAATCCAGGGTGATCCAAGGCAGTGGCAAACATTTTTTATTCTTTCATGGCATGCGAGCATTGCTGGTAAGGCCAGCATTTACTGCTCATCCCAAATTGCCCAAGAAGGTGGCGGTGAACTGCCTTCTTGAACTGCCGGAGTTCATGTGGCGTAGGTTCACCCACAGTGCTGTTAGGAAGGGAGTTCCAGGATTTTGACCCACAACAGTGAAGGAAGGATGGTGTGTGGCTTGGAGGGGAACTTGCAGGTGGCAGTGTTCCCATACGTCTTCTATTCTTGTCCTTCTAGGCGGGAGAGGTCGCAGACTTGGAAGGTGCTGTTGAAGTAGTCTTGCTGAGTTGCTGCAATGCATTGCATATATGGTACACACTGTTGCCACCGTGCGTCAGTGCTAGAGAGAGAATATTTATGGAGTATAATATGGGAAAATCTGAAGCTGTTCATTTTGGAAGGGAGGACAAAAGAAGAGCATTATTTAAATGGAGAAAAACTGCAGAAAGCTGCAACACAAAGGGCCTTAGTGGTACTTGTGCACAGATCACAAAAGTCCAGCGCACGGGCGCAGAAAATCAGGAGGGCTAATGGAATGTTGGCTCTTATTTTAAGAGATTTGGAGTATAAGAATAGGGAATTCTTGCTGCAACTGTACAAGATACTGGTGAGACCACATCTGGAGCACTGTGAGAAGTTTTAGTACACTTATTTAAGAAAAGATATTATTTCATTGGAGACAGTTCAGTGAAGGTTCACTAGGATGATCCTCGATATGGAGGAATTGTCTTTTGAGGAATGCTTAAACAAGTTGGGACCCTACTCGTTGGAATTTAGAAGAATGAGAGGTGACCTTGTTGAAACATATGGGATTCTGAAGAGGCTTGACAGGGGAAATGCTGAGAGGATGATTCCCCTCATGGGAGAGTTTAGGACCAGAGGGCATAGTCTCAGACTACAACGGCACCAATTTAAGACTGATGAGGAGGAATTTCTTCTGAAGTTGAGAGTCTTTGAACTCCTTGTCACAGAGAGGTGTGGGGGCAGAGCCTTTTGTGTATTTTTAAGGCTGAGATAGATGAATTTTTGATCAGTAACGGAATCAAGGGTTTTGAGGAAAGGGCAGGAAAGTGGACGTGAGGAACGTCAGGTCAGTCAATGCCTTATTGAATGGCGGAGCAGGCTCGAGAGGCCAAATGGTCTACTCCTGTTCCCATTTCTTACTCTTCCAATTGAGGATTCTTCATTGTGGCAGTGAAACTGTGCTAAATGGGAATGACTCTTGGAATGGATCTAGCGGCTCAAAACTGGGCATCCATGTGGCGCTGTGGGCCATCAGCCCATGTGTGTGGAGTCTGCACGTTCTCCCTGTGTCTGCGTGCGTTTCCTCCGGGTGCTCTGGTTTCCTCCTGTGCTCCAAAGATGTGCGGGTTAAGTGGATTGGCCATGATAAATTGCCCATTAGTGTCAGGGAGATTAGCAGGGTAAATATGTGGGGTTACGGGGATAGGCCCTGGGTGGGATTGTAGTCAGTGCAGACTCGATGGGCCTCCTTCTGCACTGTACAGATTCCACTCTATGATTCTATTTGCAAACGGAACTTAAAGCTCTGGTGAAACAAATGCAGTCAGGAAGTTGGTTAAAACCTGGGCACGCCCTTTTGTGAGTTTACAGCTGAAGAGAGGAGGCACCAGGGCATTTAGATATTGCTGCTCCTCGAGTTAAAAGGCAGCAAAGGCGGGGGATGGGAGAAAATGTTCTGATGGTAGAGGCGGGACCAAAATTGAGATGAAAAGAATGACAGGAAATTGTCACCTCACACTCAACTTTACTGCTCATCAGACAGCAAAGGAAGTTCAAAATGGAGCTTGGTTACATTCACAACAATATTGATTTCAAATAGGAATACCATCATCAAATCCCTAAACAATCATATATATCACGGTTTTAATTGTACTTCTAAAATGAAATACAGTTAAACATTTTTAATCAGCACTTATTGGTAGATATTTTATGAGATTCTGTCTACTGGATTTTAAAAAAAATACTTGCATAACCCTGCAAACACAACTGTTAATCCAATTCATCTTGCGTTGCCCTCATTATATCAGGTTGCTGGCCACAATATTGAAAGCTATTTTCCCACTTCATGCAATTGTGGTGTCTCAGACTTGGAACTTGCCTTGAGGTTTTTGGGCAGTGACTTTCCTGACTGCTGATTTGTTGGTTAGCTTTCTTCCTGTTTGCTGAATGCATGGTACAGAACTGAGACGCTGAAGATGACCTCTTAACTCTAAGGTTGAGTTGCACTCAGAATTGCTTCTGACATGCAGTGGTATTCGGGAGTAACCTGGAACAGAGAAAATGCATTCCATTCAGTGACACTTTTCAACAGATTCATACATCAACCATGCTCAGAATTATATTTTACTAAGAGTTGAACACACTATTTTAGAATTTTACTTTAATATCACCAGTGCAGCTTGAAATTTCAAAATGATTCACTAGTTGCAATAAGAAAAATGAACTAAAAAATACCGCTTCTCAAGCTAATTATAGCTGCAGCAGAGACTACATTAGAGGGATAGCTGGGAGACTCTAGAGACCTGTCTATCATATCCCAGCACGCCAGCCATCCTGTCGAAAGGCTTGACTTGCAAGTCATGTACTTCCCCACAACTAGAGGATAATAAAATGGCAGGGAAAGGCATCCCTTTTATTCTCATGCACTAAGTAACTGCGATAGGAGAACAGATCTGGCAGCAGTGAAGTGTTTACAAGTTGAGCAGATTATTTTTGAAGAACAAACACAAAAATGTAGACCATCTCCTAATTCTCACCGGTGATAAATCTGTGCCTTCCTCCCATGATCCAATCTGAACCACGACCTATATGCATTTTCTCCTCAAGATTGGCAACACGGCATGGTGGCACAGTGGTTAGCACTGCTGCCTCACAGTACCAGGGATCCAGGTTCGATTCCGACCTCAGGTCACTGTCTGTGTGGAGTTTGCACTTTCTCCCCGTGTCTGCGTGGGTTTCTTCTGGGTGCTCCGGTTTCCTCCCACACTCGAAAGATATGCGGGTTAGGTTGATTGGCCATGCTAAATTGACCCCTGTGGCAGGGGGATTGGCAGAGTAAATAGGGCGTAGGTGGGATTGTTGTCGGTACAGACTCGATGGGCCGAATGGCCTCCTTCTGTACTGTGGGGTTTCCATGATCCCAAGGCCCTAAACCTCTTCAGAAACCATTTTGTTGCAGTGAATTGGTTTAGTCATTCCAGATGGGGAGATTTTAAAGCTTCAATTCAATTAAGTTTGCGTGTACAATTTTATGCAATTTCACCATATAAATCATGTTCCTCTAACATGGTTGACCAGGGTATCGTAGTTACTCACACTTTAAACCGAAGTGCATGTCTAGGCCTGAAAATACAGCGACACTGCCTTTTACAGCAATCCCTGAGCATCCGTCCTGCAGGAGGCCAAGAATTGGTGAGGCAGGAAGTAACAGCTGAAAATCACATCTATCCTTTTAAAATCCAATATTGCATTCGCTGCTCTTGTTTGACTTCTATCGATTGCTGCTGTTCAGAAGCCATCATTGTGACCCTTATCAATAACAATCTCTCTCCACAGCAGCTGCCTGGCATGCTGAGTATTTTCTAGCATTTTCTATATTTGCTTCAGATTTTCAGCATCCACAGTATTTTGCTTTTGTATTACGCTCCCCTATGTCCATCAAAGAATATAAATGCATCTGAGCAATGCAGGTGTATTTTGCATTTGCGACAAAGGAGGCAGAACTGGAGGGATATAATCCCTCCATAAGTAGAAAGAACCATTCATAGAATGGCTACAATACAGAAGGAAGCCATTCGACTCGCCGTGTCATGACTGTTCACTAAAAGAGCAACTTGCCTAGTCCCAACTCTACCACCTTTCCTCCATTCCCCAGCAAATGTTCTCTCTCCAGATAATGATCTAATTCTCTTTTCAAGGCCTCAATTGAATGGGCGGCATGGTGGCAGAGTGGTTAGCACTGTTACCTCACAGCACCAGGGACCCAGGTTCCATTCCAGCCTTGGGGGACTGTGTGGAGTTTGCACATTCTCCCCCTGTCTGCGTGGGTTTCCTCCGGGTGCTCCGGTTTCCTCCCACAGTCCAAAGATATGGAGGTTAGGTGGATTGGCCATGCTAAATTGTCCCTTGGTGTCCCAAGTTGTGCAGGTTAGATGGATTAGCCATGACAAATGTGTGGGGTTACGGGGATAAGGTGAGGGAGAGGGCTTGGGTAAGATGTTGTGCCAGAGAGTCAGTGCAGACTTGATGGGCTGAATGGTTCCTGATTCTATGCATGTTTCTTCACCACACTCGAGAGCAGTGCATTCAATATCCTAACCACTTGCTGCACAAAAAGTTTCCCCTTGTGTTGCTGTTGCTTCGTTGCTCCTCACCTTCAATCAGTCCTCTGGCTCTTAATCTTTCCACCAACTGGAACAGCTTCTCCTGATCTAATTTATCCAGATTCATGATTTTGAAAAGAACTATCAAATCTCCTATTGGGAAATTTATCAAATCAAGCCAAAGATGTGCGGGTTAGGTGGATTGGCAATGCAAAATGGCTCCTTAGTGTCAGGGGGACTAGCTAGGGTAAATGTATGGGGATAGGGCCTGGGTGGGATTGTGGTCGGTGCAGACTAGATGGGTCGAAAGGCCTCCTTCTGCACTGTAGGGATTCTATGATTCTATGAAGCAAAACATTGATGGAAAAATGGCAGAACCAGACTTCAACCCAAATTCCAGCTGTTTCTCTCATATGGGCGCGCGCACACGCACGCACACGCACGCACACAGTCCAAGTTCTTCAGAGAACTTCCACTGCCAATTTCCATATTAACAATGTAAACACTTGCACAGTTCATTTAGAACATGTGTGAAACTACTGTCTCTATACCTGCACAAAGCCAAAGTAACATCATAATTTAAGTCAATTTTTATGGAAATACAGAGGTGAGAAACGGACTAGAATTGGGGATTTTCTAAATCCATGGCATACCCAAATCAATAATGATCATAAACCAATCATTGATTTTAATGGCTGCAAGAATATGGCCAGAGTGGGCAGAAGTGTTTATGTTTGTTTTAACATAGAATTTTAAACGTTGATAAAAATAGTGCACGCACATTCTGAAAAAAATCTGTTGCCCCAGTCACACAAATCAGTCAGTCACATTTGGTCAGAAGTACTAAGTCTAACATTGAAGTTTCTTTTTAAACTCTACTTAGCTTTAATTCAGGTATTTTTCTAGTTTCTTAGTGAGTGAAGTAATGAAGCCCATTGTGAACCTACCGGCTTCACACAATATTATCCAAGCAATATCATACATAGGAAATCAGGTCAACCACAGAAATAAAAACAAGTTTAATCAGTTGCCTACCCTTCCACCCATTGTCTGATCGAATATGCATAACCACTAAGCTTACAACTCTTTATTTCCTTCATAGGTGCTGACTGGGCGGCACGGTGACACAGTGGTTAGCACTGCTGCCTCACAGCGCCAGGGTCCCAAGTTCAATTCCGACCTCGGGTCACTGTCTGTGTGGAGTTTGCACATTCTCCCCGTGTCAACGTGGGTTTCCTCCGGGTGCTCCGGTTTTCTCCCACAGTCCAAAGAAGCGCAGGTTAGGTGGATTGGCCACGCTAAATTAACCCTAGTTTCATGGAATTAGCAGGGTAAATGCATGGGGTTGCGGAAATAGGGCCTGGGTGGGATTGTGATTGGTACTGACTCAATGGGCTGAATGGCCTCCTTCTGTACTGTAGGGATTCTTTGGATTCTATGATCAGCATTTCTCCTCTTTAATTGGTATCTTTCAGTGCTTTCGGGTGGCACGGTAGCACAGTGGTTAGCGCTGCTACTTCACAGCGCCAGGGACCCAGGTTCGATTCCGGCCTTGGGTCACTGTCTGTGTCGAGTTTGCACGTTCTCCCCGTGTGCATGGGTTTCTTCCGGATGCTCCGGTTTCCTCCCACATTCTGAAAGACATGCTGGTTAGATGCATTGACCCGAACAGGCACCGAAGTGTGGCGACTAGGGGAATTTCACAGTAACTTCATTGCAGTGTTAATGTATGCCTTACTTGTGACTAATAAATAAACTATATTTTTAATCAAAAAAGCCAATTCAAATTAAGTCCAATCATGGTCCCCACGTGAGGGACACACAAGATCCAAGCAGACAAGACAAGATATTGCATCCCATCTTGGGCTCAATCAAACAAGACCCAAGCTGACAGAATGAAGCATTGCTCCTCCTCCTGGGCTTGATCTAACGTTTCATCTTCGCCAAAAGGCCAAGATGGCTTTGAAAAATTGCAGCAGGTAAAGCCTTGGTTTAATCTCATTGACTACCCTGATCCTTGATTTTACCCTAGCCAGGGAAAACCACCACCACAGGCTTCAGAACACTCCAAGTGCAATGGACTAGCTTTGTTCCCTGCCTCTTGATGGTTTCGCCCCTGCCAAATAAGCATTTGCACTTATTCCTTCTTTCCCAAAACAAAGACTAATTAAGAAAAGGTTGCAAATCAAGGTGACATTTATTGGATTTATTAACAAACATTGATAAATTAACCTATTTTGCATATACTTCAATGACTGAATATCAAGAAAATAATGCCTCATTTGCCATACATTATATCGTCTAAACCACGTACTTTGATAAGAATCTGAGCTACCCATTTAACGTTGTTTCCTGGGCGTAAGACGACAGATAACAATCATTTGCACACAAGCTCAGAAATTGTCTGAACTCATACAATAAATGAGAAGCTATTCTCAACTGCCCAGATTATTGCCAGAGTTTAAAACATAGCTTTGCAAAGTCAGTAGTTAATACCCTGCTTAGGGGTGTGTGTATGCACTAAGTTAACATCAGGCTATGTTGCGTTGCTTGCAAGCGACTGACAACTAAAAGTTGGCAGCGTGACCATTTCACAACAAGTCAAACAGACTATTTTTAGTCCAGTTAGAATAATCTGAAAGCTGTTGCTGCAACCTGCTCGCACGGAGTGAACAGACTGACCAGAATGCTAACCGATGCTGGGTGAGACACATTCGGCCAGCCTATAAAATGCTGGTGTTCATCTCCAAATTTGTAAGCGGCCCTGTGACGAGTGAAGCTGCTAAAGTGGCTGGTAACAAGTATACGACACGTATACTTTGTAAGGAGGCTGAAAAAAAAATAGGTTGTGGTACTTTTGCTTTCTTAGAAAAAAACATTTTGGAAACTCATCAAACCTTAGCTCAAAACTAAACATGTTTTCAGAACCAATTTGTGACAATAGTGTGTCTTTTAAGTAAAGTTAATCATATAAAGTTTTTCAAAATTCATAGAACAAAGTATCCTGGCCTGAGAATTTGATGACCAGCAATTTTTCAAAGCGGAATTACAAGATCATAGAATCCCTACAGTACAGAAGAGACCATTCAGCCCATCGAGTCCGTACCAACCCGCTGACAGATTATCTTTCCCAGGTCCTTTTCTCCCAGCCTACCCCTGTAACCCCACACATTTATCATGGCTAATCTATCTAACCTACACATCTTGGGAGATTAAGGGGCAATTTAGTATGACTAATCGACCTAACCTCCATATCTTTAGACTGTGGGAGGAACCTGGAGCACCCAGGTGGGAACCTACACAGACACGGGGAGAACGTGCAAACTCTGCACAGTCACTCGAGGCCGGAATTGAACCCGGCTCCCCGGAGCTGTGAGGCAGTGGTGCTAATCACTGTGCCGCCCCTATAGATCGACCAAAAGGAATTTTGTTTTCATGTGAGATTAAAATTGTAAGGTTAAAAGATGACAATGGATTTTGCAGCATGACCAGGAAAGGTGATCTGAAAGTAGCCCAATTTTGCAGTACAAATTCTAAAGTGAAACTGCGACTGCCTCACTTCTGAAAACTGAAAGATCAAAAGCAAACAATGTGCTCACGACGCTCATAAATAACACATCGAACTTGAATGTGGTCAATGCAGTTTCCTGCAAATGGAGGAGCAAAAACAAAATACCAATACAACACCCTGCAGCATGCAAAAACACTTCAAACTTACAGCAGCAACACAGCTTTAATCTATTCTGCATAACTCACTCAGAAAAACTTACATTTAGGTAGCGCCTTAAAGTAGAAAATCATCGCAAGGGACACTTCACTGAAGGGAAGAAAAATGACCCAGGAAAGGCAATTTTGGGAAGATGGCCAGATGTTTGAAACAAAGAGTGGGTTTGGAGAAGGGTCTTGCAGCAGGGCAGGAATATGGAAAAGCAAATGGTTTCAGGAAGGATAATTGATTTTTATGCTATCAGGAGGCAATACATTCAAAAAGCACAGCCATTAGAAGGCAAGGTGTACACAGAATGGGCTTGGCTGTGATATGCCCTCACAATCGAGGTTCAGACATAAATAACCATTTTAGCAGCGTGCAGTGTACCTCCCTCCAAAAAGGAAACTATTTTAACATGCAGGACAAAAATAAAAAGTAGCTTCAAACCAGAATCAAATTATGGCATGCACTGAGGCTGTAACAGCAAGTATTTGCATTTATATAGCACCTTTAACATAGTAACTATCCCAAGGTACCTCACAGGAAAATTATCAAACAAAATTTGACACCAAGTTACATAGGAGATATTAGGGAAGATGAATGGTTGGTTTAAGGTGCATCTTTAAAGAAAGCGAGGGAGACTGTGGGAGGCACTTCCAGAGCTCCGGTTCTTGGCAGCTGAAGGCATGCTAATGTGGTGTGATTAAAATTGACAAATCCAGGAAAAGTGCAGGGAGCTGCATCAACCTCTATACAAGGCCTTCTTCGATCTCGCAAAGGTCTTCGACTCTGTTAATCATGAGGGATTGTGGAACATTCTCCTCAAATTTCCCTGCCCACAGAAATTCGTCATCATTCTCCGCCTGCTCCACAATGACATGCAAACCCTGATCCTCACCAATGGAACCACCAGAGCCAATACAAGTGCAATCTGGAGTCAAACAGGGCCCTGTCATCGTACCAATGCTCTTCTCCATCTTCCTCGCAGCAACACTCCACCTCATCACCTTGAAGCTCCCGGCTGGAGTGGAGCTAACCTACCGGACAAGCAGGAAACTGTTCAGCTTCTGACGCCTCCAGGCCAGAACCAAGACCACCTCAATCTCTGTCATCGAGCTGCAGTACACAGCTGATGCCTCTGAGTGCACAGAGCCCAAGCAGCAAACCATTGTTGATGCATTCACCGAGGCATATGAGAAAATGGGCCTCAGAACAAATGTCCAGAAAACAAAGTTCTCTACCAGCCCGGTCCTGCCATACAAAACTGCCTCCCCGACCATCAAGATCCACGGTGAGCCCCTGGACAATGTGGATCATTTCCCATACGTCGGGAGCCTCCTGTCACCTTGGGCAGACCTCGATGATGAAATCCAGCATCAACTCCAATGCACCAGTGCAGTCTTCGGACGCCTGAGGAACAAAGTGTTTGAAGCTCGAGACTTCAAATCCAGCTCCAAGCTCATGGTCTACAGAGCAGCTGTGGTCCCCACACTCCTGTATGCATTAGAAACATAGACAACGTACAGCAGTCACCTCAAATCCCTGGAGAGATATCACCAACATTGTCTCTGCAAAATCCTGCAAATCCAATGGCAGGATAGGCGCATCAATGTGAGCATCCTCTCCCAGGCCAATATCCCCAGCATCGAGGCCCTGGTCACACTCGACCAGCTGCGATGGGTGGGCCACATTGTCCGCATGCCCATCACAAGATTCCTGAAACAAGTGCTCTACTCTGAACTCCGTAATGGCAAGTGATCACTAGGAAGGCAGAGGAAACATAGCAAGGATACTCTGAAAGCCTCTCAAAATAAATGCAACATCCCCATTGACACATGGAAATCAGTTGATTGAGAACATACAAACTGGAGTAGAAGCACCAGCGAAGGAGTGAATCATCTGGAGTGTCACAGGGTGGAGAATGTGGAGTCCAAGCGTAAACAGCGGAAAGAGAGCACAAAATCCAACGCATCCCACCCACCCAGCTCATCAAACCCCACCTGCCAAACCTGCGGCAGAGTCTGCAGCTCCAGAACTGGACTATTCAGCCACCACAGCACCCACCTCTCTGGAGTGGAAACAAGTCACCCTCTACCCAGAGGGAGTGCCAAAGAAGAAAAATTGGGGATTACCAAGAAGCCGAATTAAAGAGCTTGGATATGTCAGTGTGGAGAAGGTTAATGAAACAGGGATGCGCTCTCTCCATTCCACTCACACCAAATATTAATACAAACATTGAATCACTTGGAAGCTGCTCAACTGCCATTTTTATTCTATCTGTAAATTTCTTACTGCCAAAAGATCAACCATTAAAGATAGAGGGCTCAAAACCCACAGGCTACACTTTCAACACATTTGCACCCACTGTGCCCTCTTACTCCACCAGGTCATGGGAGGGAACCTTATTTGCATCACATGCACTTGGTGGAAACTCTTCTCATCCAGGCAAGGGGCAGGCTTTGCAGTGCCCCCCCCCCCCCCCCCCCCCCAGCCCCACCTCCTTTTCCGGCCAATTCCTCCCATTCTTTACCTTAGAAAGTCATCTGTAGAGAAGGGGCAGTTAACTGTCAATCACCGGAAACCTGATTAGGGCCTCAATAAGTGTGAATACTTTTGAAGTTTAACTGGTGTGTGAGTCATCTCATCTCTATTTAAGAAAGGACTCTGAAAGCACACTCAGTGAGCTTTGCACTGGAACGGTGGGAGAAAACACCCAGAGTGAGTGGGATTTCAGCACAGAGGGGGAAGAGGTGCTTTTTGTCCTTGCTTTCTAACTTCTGAATCTTCAGAGACTGGTCTTGGCCCTGCTGCAGTAGTAGAGGACTCGAGGGAGAGAGCTGATTGCTAAGTAGTGGGTAAGGTTGAGTAAGTGTTTAATACTTTTAACATTAATATTTCAGAGATCTTTTTGTGGTTTATAGTTTGAAAGAGTTATTTACATTCAGTAGTAACATGGATTGGGAAAGAAAGGCCCCAGAGAATTGGATATAATCTGATATCAAGCATCTTTAAAAGTTTAAATTAAAGGGCTATGTCATGGCAGGAGATCTCCAAGCTGGGGTGTGCTCCTCGTGCTCCATGTGGGAAGCCAGGAACATTTCCAGTGCCCAGGACCAGCATGTGTGCAGGAAGTGTCTCCAGCTGCAGCTCCTGGAAGCCCAGGTTTCAGAGCTGGAGCAGTGGCTGGAGACACTGTGGAGCAGGCTAAGATTCCCCATCCAGAAAGGAAATGGGTGATCATCAGGCAGAGCAAGAGGGTGAGCCAGGAATCTCCTGTGGCCATTCCCCTGAAAAACAGATATACTGCTTTGGATACTGTTAAGGGGAATGACGTCTCTGCGAAAAGCAGCAACGGCCAAATTTGTTGCACCATGGTTGGCTCTGCTGCAGGGGGAGGAGTGAAAAGTCTGGGAATACAATATTTATAGGGGATTCAATTGTAAAGGGAATAGATAGGTGTTTCGGTGGCCACAAATGAGACTCCAGGACGGTATGTTGCCTCCCTGGTGTTAGGTTCAAGGATATCTCGGAGCGGTTACAGGACATTCTGGAGGGAGAGGGTGGACAGCCAGTGGTCGTGGCACACATCGGCACCAATAACATAGGTTAAAAAAAAGGGATGAGCTCCTAAAAGCAGAATATAGGGAGTTAGGAAGAATGTTGACAAGTCGGACCTCAAAGGTAGTGATTTCTGGGTTACTATCAGTGCCACATGCTAGTCAGAGCAGAAATGACAGGATATATTGGATGACTACGTGGCAGAAGAGATGGTGTGAGGGGGAGGGTTTCAGAATCCTGGGGCATTGGTGCCAGTTCTGGAGGAGATGGGACCAGTACAAGCTATACGGGTTGGACCAGGACTGATGTCCTCCAGGAGTATTTACTAGAGGGTGCTTGAGGAGGGTTTAAACTAAAATGGCAGGGGGATGGGAACCTATGCAAGGAGCCAGATGAGGGAAATCAAGGACAAAAACCAAAGACAAAAAGGAGAAAAAGAAAAATCAAAGGCCAGAATGAAACAGGGCCTCAGTGAAAAATAGTGGGAATGGGACCAGTAATGTTAAGAAGACAAGCCTTTGTGTCTTAATGCGCAGAGCATTCGCAATAAAGTGGATGAATTAGTTGCACAAATAGATGTAAACGGGTATGATTTAGTCGGGATAATGGAGTCATGGCGGCAGGGTGACCAGGGATGGGAACTGAACATTCGGGGATATTCAGTACTTAGGAAGGACAGACAAAAAGGAAAAGGTGGTGGAGTTGTATTGCCGGTTAAAGAGGAAATTAACACCATACTGTAGTTCCGACAACGTGGACTCTATATGGGTAGAGCTAAAAAAACAGAGGCAAAAACGTTAATGGGCGCTGTATATAGACCCCCGAACTATAGCGGTGATGTTGCAAATGACATTAAACAGGAAATTAGAGATGCATGTGATAAAGGAACATCTGTAATTATGGGTGATTTTAATCTGCACATAGATTGGGCAAATCAAATTAGTCATATTACCGTAGAGGAGGAATTCCTGGCGTGTATAGAGGATGGTTTTCTGGACCACTACATTGAGGAACCAGCTGAGAGAAGGACACCCTAGACTGGGTATTGTCTAATGAGAAAGGAATAATTGGCAATCTAGTTGTGCAAGACCCCTTGGGGTGAGCGACTATTACATGATAGAATTTTTCATCAAGATGGAGGGTGACATAGTTGATTCTGAGACTAGGGTCCTGAATCTTAATAAAGGAAATTATGATGATATGAGGTGCAAGTTGGCTATGATAGATTGGGAAATGTTACTTAAAAGGATGAAAGTGGCTAGGCAATGGCAAACATTCAAGGAGCACAGGAGTGAATTCTGGAACAGTTCCTATAGATTGGAGGGTAGCTAAGGTAACCCCATTATTTAAAAAGGTAGGTGGAGAGAAAACAGGGAATTATAAACCTGTAAGCCTGACATCAGGAGTGGGAAAAAAGCTAGAATCCATTATCAAGGATTTTATAGCAAAACAATTGGAAAATAGTGGCAGGATCAGACTGAGTCAGCATGGATTTATGAAAGGGAAACCATGCTTGATAAATCTACTGGAATTCTCTGAGGATGTAACTACTAGAAAGTTTGATGAGGGGGGACCCAGTGGATTGGAAAGTCCAATTTGGACTTTCCCCAAAGGATTTCAACAAAGTCCCACGTAAGAGATTAGCATGTAAAATTAAAACGCATGGGATTGGGGGGGGGGGGGGGGGGGGGAGTGTATTGAGATAAACAGAGAACTGGTTGGCAGATAGGAAACAAAGAGTAGGAATAAACAGGTCTTTTTCCAAATGGCAGGCAGTGACTAGCGGGGCACTGCAGGGATCAGTGCTAGGACGCTAGCTATTCACCATATACATTAATGATTTAGATGAGGAAACTAAATGTAATATCTCCAAATTTGCAGATGGGAGGGTGAGCTGTGAGGAGGATGCAGAGATGCTTCAGTGTGATTTGGACACGTTGAGTGAGTGGGCAAATGAATGGCAGCTGCAGTATAATTTGGATAAATGAGAGGTTGTCAACTTTGGTAGCTAAAATGGGAAGGCAGATTACTACCTGAATGGCCATAAATTAGGAGACAGAAATGTGCAACAAGAACTCGGTGTCGTCGTACACCAGTCGCTGAAGGTAAGCATGCAGGTGTAGCAGGCAGTAAAAAAGGCAAATGATACGTTGGCCTTCATAGCAAGTGGACTTGAGTGCAAGAGCAATGATGACTTGTTGCAATTATACAGAGCCTTGGTGAAGCCACACCTGGAATATTGTGTGCAGTTTTGGTCTCCTTATCTGAAGAAGAATGTTATTGCTCTAGAACAGGGGTCTCCAAACGTTTCAGTACGAGGGCCACATCGTATATTTCACACATTTTCGGGGGCCAAAGAAAAAAAATTAGTTTTATAAATGAATGAATAAAATTTAAATAAATGAATACGTTTTATTTGGATCATCTTTGTAATCAGCATGATCTGATTCAGAACAAAAGAGAAATGTGACAATTACAAAGAAACAATGCCGAGATCACACTGAGAAATGTTATATAATGAGTAAAAATGTCAAACATTAGCAAATGTTCTGACAAAATAATCAATTACTTAACTGCAGATGAGAAAAGCAGGCTATTCATTTTTAAATTAATTTTATTTACTGACATTTTACAAATGTTTACTTGAAATGAGAATTTGCCCAATTTTGTGGCACACAATAAGAAAAATAAACACGCCCCAAGAAAGAACTGCAGTAAAACAAAGCAAGAAATTCAAAATAAACTTGAACCATTAATACAGGGTCGAACAAAAATAAATTCAGTCTGCACCTTTCTACACAATTCTGGCAATTGGAGTTTTCAATCGTAACCAACAAATCATGAAGTTTTATGAAGCACAAGATTAATAGGAATGATAGAACTGCTTTTTTAATTTCAAAATATTGCTGAACTGAGGTTTCAAGCTTGAGGAGCCAATTATTAGAATGGACTTCAAATGCTCATCAGATAAATTTGCTCAATATTTGGACTTGACATACTTCATTTTTGAAAATGTTTGTTCACACAGGTACGTTGTACCAAAAACTGACACAAATCCACAAGCAAATCACTTCAAATTTGGAAACTGCTCAGGCTGCAAAGATTTATAAAATTGGATCAGATTTCCTTCTTTATACTTGTCTTTCAGCATGTCATCCGATTGGAGATCAATAATTTCCATTTGAAACTGACTTGGGAGTGTTTCAACATTGCAGCCAAATGGATTTTGAAACAGCTTTATTTCATCTGTGTTTCCATCAAGATCAGAAAATCGTTCCTGAAATTGTTTTTGCAAGGCCTTAATGATTTCTGTTGCAAATGAAGAAGGAAATTCTGCTTCATTTTCTTCATGAAAATTTTCACAACATGGAAAATGAACCAAATTATGAACTTTCAGCTGTCCTTGAAATAGCATCAGTTTTACCCTGAATGCCTTGACATGCGCGAATAGATCACAAATCAAATTTGTTTCACCTTGCAACTTCAGATTCAATTGATTCATAAGGCCTGTCACGTCTGCAAAAAATGCCAATTTCCAAAGCCAGTCAGTATTTGATAAAAGTGGTTTGGGTTGATTCTCCTCTGTGAGAAAGGAATCAATTTCCTCTCTGAGCTGAAAGAACCGTGATAGAACTGTTCCACAACTAAGCCATCGAACAGCTGTATGATAAGGCAAGTCACCGAACTCAGAATCAGTTTCTTTCAGAAAATCACAAAACTGGCGATGATTAAGCCCGTGAGATCGAATAAAATTCACTGTTGAAACAACAGGTTTCAGAACGCAAGACATATCCACATATTTTCCGCGCAATGCTTGTTGATGGATAATGCAATGCAGAAACATGGGCTTTGAGAATCCACCAACCTCACAAGCTTTTGTGATTTGTCCAACCAAACCTTTCTTCACCCCAGATATGTTCTTTCCTCCATCAATTGTCATGCATTGCAGTTTATTCCACTTCAGGTTATGTTCTAACACAGTTTTTTGCAATTCTTTGAAGATGTCTTCTCCAGTTACTGTGCTGTGCATGCTATGCACTGATGCTAATTCTTGTGTCACATTAAATTCACTGTTGACGCCACGGATGAATACTAGGAGTTGTGATGTGTCACACACATCAGTCGATTCATCAAGTGCGAGAGAATACAACTGAAAATTTCTTGCTTTGTCTGCAATTTGATGAAATACATTGCTTCCTATATCCTCAATTCTACGAGCAACAGTATTTGGCGCAAGACTGATGATTTTGAACAGATTTGCTTTTCTTGGGCATAACTCTTCCACTGCTTCCATTATACACTCTTTGATGAGATCTCCATCAGTGAATGGCTTTCCTCTTTTAGCCAACACATAAGCGAGTTTGTAACTGGCCCTGGTTAAAGCTTCATTTTCAGTTATCTTCTGCGTAATAAAAGCTTGTTGGGAAAGCAACCTGCGTTGCTTTGATTCAAATTTTTCCAAACGCTGTACTCCTGTGAATTGGGAATAACTTGGATCATGTTTGGTCTCATAGTGCCAACGTACATTGTACTCCTTCAAAACTGCAACAGTTTTGTTGCATATGACACACAAGGCTTTATCACCTGCTTGTACAAAGAAGTACTTTACACCCCATTCTTCATTAAACAGGCGGCACTCACTGTCCACTTTTCTTTTCTTTTTTCCTTCCATAACTGAATATGGTCTGAATTGCCGCCATCATTGTCATTGTTCTCGCTCATTTCAGACAGATGGAGCTTACGGATTGGATAAAGCAGCTGTCACTCAGTCAATGCAGAGCGGCAATTGGATAACAGATGTCTCAATTGCTGATTCGTTTAATGAACTGTCAGTCACAGGATGGCAGCCCTGATTGGACAATAGGCCAGTAAAGAGGGTGGGGATTCCCATGGGTCCATCAGACACCGCGCAGAGCGGCAGCAAATGTCCGGCCTGTGGCTTCCGTCCCCGCGTCTGGATCCTGAGTCAGCGGCAGGGTTCCGGGTGCAGGAGTGTTTTCGGCAGCGGGAATCCCGTCCCGCCCCACTGGCTGCAGGCCGGATGTGGCCTGCGGGCCGTAGTTTGGAGACCCCTGCTCTAGAAGGAGTGCAGCGAAGGTTCACCAGGCTGATTCCTGGGATGGCAGGGCTGACGTATGAGGAGAGATTGAATCAGTTAGGATTATTCACTGGAGTTCAGAAGAATGAGGGGGAATCTCATAGAAATCTATAAAATTCTAATGAGACTAGAGAAGGCAGGTGCAAGGAGGATATTCCCGATGGTTGGGGTGTCCAGAGCCAGGGATCATAGTTTGAGTATACAGGATAAACCACTTGGGACAGAGATGAGGAGAAATTTCTTCACCCAGAGAGTGGTCAGCCTATGAAATTCACGACCACAAAGTAATTGAGACCAAAGCATTGCATGTTTTCAAGAAGCAGTTAGATACAGCACTTGGGGCAAAGGATATGGGCGGGGAAGGTGAGATCAGACTATTAAATTGGATGAATAATGAAGTGTGGAGCAGGCTCAAAGAGTTGAATTGCTTCCTCCTGTTCCTATTTTCTATGTTTTTCCATGTAATCTTTTGGAATTTTACCCTTTCATTTGAACCACATGTGCTGATGCAAGAAATATGAGAGAGATGAGTACACAACTACAACCTACTGTATCTGTTAATTAAAAGTGATTTTTTGCCTAAAAAAAATCCATTAATTTAAATTAAGTAATTTAAATAAAACAGCATTGGGGGACACATTTCTTGCTTAAAGAAACAAATTAAAAATTAAATCCAAATTAAGCTACTTTGAACTAATAGCAGACAGTATACCCCTGAAGCTTTGCGTACAATCTGGTAGAATCAAAGTCAGGTGCCATCTCTGTTCAGGGGGTTGGGCTTTGGGAGATGGGGAAGCCGAACGTGAAAACAAGAGAGATTGAAAGCACAAACGTACAATGTTCTGATCACAATGAAGCAAATTGAAGTTTTTTGAAAACATATCCCATGGTGGTTAATGAATAGGGAAGAAAACCAATTAAAATTATTTCAGCAACAAGTTACAAAGCGACCTGATGTTAATCAGTTATATATTTCAAGGAAGCAGAATATCAAAGGGTCATAGAGACACTTGTCCAAACCTCAACAGCCTCTGCCCAGTGATAAACATTTATACTGCAGCATAGGTAAGCTTCGTGCTCACAGTTCCTGTACAGCCCTGTGTAATCATTCATTTAAAGTTTCATCCATACCAAATGCTCATTTCTGATCTTTGCAGAAACCACCCAGGATGCAGTGCAGATCTCTGATAAAACGAGGTGCTCAGACTCAACAAATTGTTTGACTTATCACACCTCAAATTATAAATACTCCCTCAAAAACAAATTCAAGCCCGTGCAATGACTCATAGTAAGCATGTGATGCGTCCTGCACGAAAACAGCACCTCGAGTACAGATTGGCCCAGCCTAAACAGTCACCTAACTACTCTCATAATGTGAAGCAGTCGTCCTGACAGTGACCAATCATCTACAAGCTACTGTGCTTACAGAGCAACAGACAGACAACATCATGAATATATCGTATTCTCCACTTTCAGCCTTGCTTTCTCTGGATGGGGTGTGGGGGCAGTCGGGTGCAGGTAGGAGTTTCGATTTGGATCTTACTACAAAAGGAATTGCACTGAAAGTGGCTTAAAAATACAGCGAGCTCAGACACAGAGTTTGACCAAAAACTACGAAGTACACTTAGAAATAATATTAATTAACGGGGTTTTAAAAAGTAGAGACATCAGATAGTATCAATTAGTCTTCAAGGTTCGTACTAAGATTCTATTCAGTTTTGCTACTCAATTTCAACATCTACTTCAGTTTACCCATATGCCAAGTGCAGTTAGTTTACCATGGGACAAACTGGAGATGCACCATATTTAGTTTTGATTTGCTTAGAAATTGCAGGTGGTGGTGTACCCATGCATCTGCTGTCCTTGTCCTTCTGGGTGGTAGAGGTCATGGGTTTGGAAGGTGCTGTTGAAGCAGCCTCTGAGTTGCTGCAGTACACCTTTGTGGATAGTGCACACTGCTGCTACTGTGCGTCAGCGCTGGAGGGAGGGAGTGGATATTGAAGGTGGATGGAGTGCTCATTAATGGGCTGCTTTGTCCAGCATGATGCAGAAAGAACTAAGTGATCCCACAATCAGTGAATCAAATCAAAGCCCTGCATTCCTGCCACATTCAGTTATGAATGGTGGAGGACAGTTAACCAGAGGAACAGTCCGAAAACATCCCCATCTTCAGCACCGAGGGAAATCCAGGACATCAATGTAAAAGGAAAGGCTGATGTATTTGTGAGCGGATGAAACAGTGAGCGGATGATCCATCTCGGTCTTCTCCCAAGGTCCTCATCATTACTGATGTCAGCCATGATCTTATTGAATGGCAGGGCAGGCTCAAGGGGCTAGATGGCCTATTCCTGCTCCTATTTCTTATGTTCTTATGTCCTTCAGCCAATTCGATTTGGCATGGACTTCATGTGATAAGCAAACAGCTGAGCACAGTTGATACAGAAAAAACTGGAGGCTCTGACAATACGCCAACTTTCAGAAAAACCTGTGCTCCAAAACTAGTCCTGCTCCCAACTAAACCTTTCCAGTACAGCTACAACACCGGCATCTTCCCACCAAAGTGGAAAATTGTCCAGACACATCCTTTCCACAAAAACAGGTGAGGGCCAATTGAACCAATTACCATCCCATCAGTCTAATCTTGATCAAGAAAACATTGCCGTGGGTCATCGACAGTGCTATCAAGCGGTACTCCTCACTAACCATGCAACTGATAAACAGTTTAGATACTGCTGGGACCACCTGGCTCGTGACCTCATTACAGCCTTGGTCCAAACTTGGGCAAAGCAGTTGAATACCAGAAGTGTAGTGAGAGTAACTGCCCTTAAAATGAAGGCATCATTCAGACAAGTGTGGCATCAAGGAGTCTAGTAAAATTGAAGTCAAAAAGGATTGAGGGGAAAACTCTCCACTGTTTGGAGCCATACCTGGCACAAAGGAAGACAGCTGTGGTAACTGGAGGTTAATCATCTCAGCTCCAGGACATCACTGCAGGAGTTCCTCAGGGTAATATCCTAGACCCAACCATCTTCAGCTGCTTCTGTGACCTCCCTCCATCATAAGATTAAAAGTGGGAATGGTGCGGAATTTGTGCAGTGGTCAATTTTATTTCCAGCTTCCTAGATATTTTGGGGCGGCACGGTAGCACAGTAGTTAGCACTGCTGCTTCACAGCTCCAGGGACCTGGGTTCGATTCCCGGCTTGGGTCACTGTCTGTGTGGAGTTTACACATTCTCCTCGTGTCTGCGTGGGTTTCCTCCGGGTGCTCCGGTTTCTTCCCACAGTCCAAAGATGTGCGGGTTAGGTTGATTGGCCATGCTAAATTTGCCCCTTAGTGTCCTGAGATGCGTAGGTTAGAGGGATTAGTGGGTAAAATATGTAGGGATATGGGGGTAGGGCCTGGGTGGGATTGTGGTCAGTGCAGACTCAATGGGCCGAATGGCCTCTTTCTGTACTGTAGGGTTTCTATGATTTCTATGATATCGAAGCAATCTGTGGCCATATGGCAACAAGACCTGGACAACATTCAGGCTTGGGCTGATAAGTGGCACCACACATCAGGCAATGTTTATCTCAAACAAGGGAAAGCACAGCCACCTCCCTTGACATTTAATGGCTTTACCATTGCTCAATCTCTCTCAAAATTAACATTCCGTGGTTTCATCATTGACAAGAAACATAACCGGACTGACCACTTAAGTACTGTGGCTACCAGAGCAGATCGAGAGACCAGGAATTCTTCAATGAGCAACTCACTTGACACACCAAAGCTTCTCCGCCATCGACAAGGCACAATTCAGGAATGTGATGGAATACTCTCCACGGCCTGGAGACTTCAACAACACTCGAGAAGCTGGACACGACACAATAAAAAGCAGCTGAAAATAAGCAAAATACTGCTGATGCTGGAATCTGGAACCAGGACAGAGGAAGCTGGAAAATCTCAGCAGGTCTGCCAGCATCGACCAGAAGAGAAACATCGAGTCATGGACCCTTCCAAAGTAAAGGCATCCTCCTTGATTGGCATCCCATCCACCACCTTCAACATTCACTCCCTCAACCACTGATGCACAAGCTGCATTGCAGTAATTTGACATGGCTGCTTCGACAAACCCATCACCTCAAAGAACAAGAGCAGCAGACAAATAGAAACCTCCTGAAGGGCAATTAGGAATCCCTACGTTGCAGAAGGAGGCCATTTAGCCCATCGGGTTTGCATTGTCTCTCAGAGCATCTTACTATTGTCTCTCAGAGCATCTTACTCAACACAGCACCACCCTCCCCCCGCCCCACCCTATCCCCGTAACCCCACGCACTTACTCCACAAATCCCCCAAACCAACATGTCTTGGGACACTAAGGGGCAACTTAGCATGGCCAATCCATCAAAGATGTACATCTTTGGACTGTGGGAGGAAATAGGAGCACCCGGAGGAAACCCACGCAGACACAGGGAGAACACGCAAATTCCACACAGTCACCCAAGACTGGAATCAAACCCAGGCCCCTGGTACTGTGAGGCAGCTGTGCTACTGTACTGCCCCGATGGGGTTGGAATGGGCAATAAATGCCGAGCTTGACAGCGACGCTCACATACCTTAAATAAAAAATTGTAGACCTGGTATACGCGAAACTGGGTAAAGGTGATAGGACCTCTTTCCTGAAGAATATTAGTGAATGACATTGTACTAGTTAGGGAGTGGCTGAAAGGCATCGAATTAAACAGAGCATTCTGTATAGTCATCGCTTAGCAACAGTTAACCAAAAAATTCATTGCTCATCATTACTGCTGAACAAGTGAGGTTAAGCCTGAGGTCACTGTTTACATTCATCCGTAGCACATACATATGGATTAGGAATGGGGGGAGGAGGGGGACCAGGAGCGGGGGAGGAGGGGGACCGGGAGAGGAGGGGGAGGGGGACCAGGAGCCGAGGGGGAGGGGGACCGGGAGCGGAGGGGGAGGGGGAGCGGAGGGGGAGGGGGAGGGGGAGCGGAGGGGGAGGGGGAGCGGAGGGGGAGGGGGACCGGGAGCGGAGGGGGAGGGGGACCGGGAGCGGAGGGGGAGGGGGACCGGGAGCGGAGGAGGAGGGGGACCGGGAGCGGAGGGGGAGGGGGACCGGGAGCGGAGGGGGAGGGGGACCGGGAGCGGAGGGGGAGGGGGACCGGGAGCGGAGGGGGAGGGGGACCGGGAGCGGAGGGGGAGGGGGACCGGGAGCGGAGGGGGAGGGGGACCGGGAGCGGAGGGGGAGGGGGACCGGGAGCGGAGGGGGAGGGGGACCGGGAGCGGAGGGGGAGGGGGACCGGGAGCGGAGGGGGAGGGGGACCGGGAGCGGAGGGGGAGGGGGACCGGGAGCGGAGGGGGAGGGGGACCGGGAGCGGAGGGGGAGGGGGACCGGGAGCGGAGGGGGAGGGGGACCGGGAGCGGAGGGGGAGGGGGACCGGGAGCGGAGGGGGAGGGGGACCGGGAGCGGAGGGGGAGGGGGACCGGGAGCGGAGGGGGAGGGGGACCGGGAGCGGAGGGGGAGGGGGACCGGGAGCGGAGGGGGAGGGGGACCGGGAGCGGAGGGGGAGGGGGACCGGGAGCGGAGGGGGAGGGGGACCGGGAGCGGAGGGGGAGGGGGACCGGGAGCGGAGGGGGAGGGGGACCGGGAGCGGAGGGGGAGGGGGACCGGGAGCGGAGGGGGAGGGGGACCGGGAGCGGAGGGGGAGGGGGACCGGGAGCGGAGGGGGAGGGGGACCGGGAGCGGAGGGGGAGGGGGACCGGAGGGGGAGGGGGACCGGGAGCGGAGGGGGAGGGGGACCGGGAGCGGAGGGGGAGGGGGACCGGGAGCGGAGGGGGAGGGGGACCGGGAGCGGAGGGGGAGGGGGACCGGGAGTGGAGGGGGAGGGGGACCGGGAGGGGGCCCGGGAGCGGAGGGGGAGGGGGCCCGGGAGCGGAGGGGGAGGGGGCCCGGGAGCGGAGGGGGAGGGGGCCCGGGAGCGGAGGGGGAGGGGGCCCGGGAGCGGAGGGGGAGGGGGCCCGGGAGCGGAGGGGGAGGGGGCCCGGGAGCGGAGGGGGAGGGGGACCGGGAGCGGAGGGGGAGGGGGACCGGGAGCGGAGGGGGAGGGGGACCGGGAGCGGAGGGGGAGGGGGACCGGGAGCGGAGGGGGAGGGGGACCGGGAGCGGAGGGGGAGGGGGACCGGGAGCGGAGGGGGAGGGGGACCGGGAGCGGAGGGGGAGGGGGACCGGGAGCGGAGGGGGAGGGGGACCGGGAGCGGAGGGGGAGGGGGACCGGGAGCGGAGGGGGAGGGGGACCGGGAGCGGAGGGGGAGGGGGACCGGGAGCGGAGGGGGAGGGGGACCGGGAGCGGAGGGGGAGGGGGACCGGAGGGGGAGGGGGACCGGGAGCGGAGGGGGAGGGGGACCGGGAGCGGAGGGGGAGGGGGACCGGGAGCAGAGGGGGAGGGGGAGGGGGACCGGGTGCAGAGGGGGAGGGGAATTGGGAGCAGAAGGGGAGGGGAATAGGGAGCTGAAGGGGAGGGGAATTGGGAGCGGGGGGAGGGGAATAGGGAACAGGGGGAGTGGATTTGGGAACAGGGGGTGGGGAATTGGGAACAGGGGGAGGGCAATTGGGAGCAGGGGGAGGGGAATTGGGAGCAGGGGGAGGGGAATTGGGAGCAGGGGGAGGGGAATTGGGAGCAGGGGGAGGGGAATTGGGAGCGGGGGGAGGGGAATTGGGAGCGGGGGGAGGGGAATTGGGAGCGGGGGGAGGGGAATTGGGAGCGGGGGGAGGGGAATTGGGAGCGGGGGGAGGGGAATTGGGAGCGGGGGGAGGGGAATTGGGAGCGGGGGGAGGGGAATTGGGAGCGGGGGGAGGGGAATTGGGAGCGGGGGGAGGGGAATTGGGAGCGGGGGGAGGGGAATTGGGAGCGGGGGAGGGGAATTGGGAGCGGGGGAGGGGAATTGGGAGCGGGGGGAGGGGAATTGGGAGCGGGGGGAGGGGAATTGGGAGCGGGGGGAGGGGAATTGGGAGCAGGGGGAGGGGAATTGGGAGCGGGGGGAGGGGAATTGGGAGCGGGGGGAGGGGAATTGGGAGCGGGGGGAGGGGAATTGGGAGCGGGGGGAGGGGAATTGGGAGCGGGGGGAGGGGAATTGGGAGCGGGGGAGGGGAATTGGGAGCGGGGGGAGGGGAATTGGGAGCGGGGGGAGGGGAATTGGGAGCGGGGTGAGGGGAATTGGGAGCGGGGGGAGGGGAATTGGAGCAGGGGGAGTGGATTTGGAGCAGGGGGAGTGGATTTGGAGCAGGGGGAGTGGATTTGGAGCAGGGGGAGTGGATTGGGAGCAGGGGGAGTGGATTGGGAGCAGGGGGAGTGGATTGGGAGCAGGGGGAGTGGATTGGGAGCAGGGGGAGTGGATTGGGAGCAGGGGGAGTGGATTGGGAGCAGGGGGAGTGGATTGGGAGCAGGGGGAGTGGATTGGGAGCAGGGGGAGTGGATTGGGAGCAGGGGGAGTGGATTGGGAGCAGGGGGAGTGGATTGGGAGCAGGGGGAGTGGATTGGGAGCAGGGGGAGTGGATTGGGAGCAGGGGGAGTGGATTGGGAGCAGGGGGAGTGGATTGGGAGCAGGGGGAGTGGATTGGGAGCAGGGGGAGTGGATTGGGAGCAGGGGGAGTGGATTGGGAGCAGGGGGAGTGGATTGGGAGCAGGGGGAGTGGATTGGGAGCAGGGGGAGTGGATTGGGAGCAGGGGGAGTGGATTGGGAGCAGGGGGAGTGGATTGGGAGCAGGGGGAGTGGATTGGGAGCAGGGTGAGTGGATTGGGAGCAGGGGGAGTGGATTGGGAGCAGGGGGAGTGGATTGGGAGCAGGGGGAGTGGATTGGGAGCAGGGGGTGTGGATTGGGAGCAGGTGGAGTGGATTGGGAGCAGGGGGATGTGGTGAGGAGGGGGCGATATCAGTTGCATTACGCTCTCATTCGGCTGCACACAGCTCACAGTATTTTCATCAGGAGACACAAACCCTGGAAGCGGTGGAGAGAAGCGGCAAAGAAGCTGACTGTTGGTCTCTGAGGATTAAATTGTGTGTGGTTTGTCGCTGAAAGATGTAAACAGGTTTATTAATATTAAAAGACAAAAACAAAACAGGAGATTTTTGCCCCCTTTCCGTGGGTAGAGGACGGAAGGAAGAGTGTTTCAGGAGGTAGCTTGTTGTTGATTAAATATATTGTGAATTTTCACTCTATGCCCTGGAATATTAGGAAGTTTTGACCTGAAGAGGGAGGCACCATAATGCTTAACGTGGCTGACCGAGATCTGACAGCGCATGCTCAAGATCAGGTAGCTTACTAATTACATTCCAACCTGCACCCTTAGACCTTCGGGTTGAAACCACCAAAAGGAATAATAAGAAGTCTCACACCAGGTTAAAGTCCAACAGGTTTATTTGGTATCACCAGCTTTCGGAACGCTACTCCTTCATCAGGCTCCTTCACCAGCACACAACTGATGAAGGAGCAACGCTCCGAAAGCTGGTGATACCAAATAAACCTGTTGGACTTTAACCTGGTGTTGTGAGACTACTTACTGTGCCCACTCCAGCACAATGCCGGCATCCCCACACCATGGCCACCAAAAGGAATAGCAGAGGTAGCATGTGGTCGCACAGCTCTGTGATTTGAAGTGCTGGATTAAGATTCTAATTCCACAGAAATGTGGATTTGAATTACATGACGGCCAGAATCGGAATGCCTTTACTTCAGATGTGCTCCAGAAACTCACAAGCCTCCTTCAACAGCGCCTTCCAAACCCACAAACTTTACCATCTTGAAGAACAAGGGCAGTAAGCACATGGGGAACACCAACAACTGCAAGTTTTCCGTCAAGCTACCCATCATCCTGACTTGGAACAATGTTCCTTCACTGTTGTTGGGTCAAAATCCCAGAACTCCCCTCCCGTCAGCACTTTGGGGGTACACCCCTCATGTGGAATGCAGTGGTTCAAAGTTCTCAATGACAATAAGGGATTGGCAGTAAACGCTGGCCTTCCCAACAATACTCACATCTCAAGAACGTATAAGAAAGAAAGAAATTCTGGGTCAGAGTTGCATTGAGGGATCTGGCAAGGAAGTGGTTTGCAGTTCTGCTATGTGGCAGGTGAAGGAGACCTCTCAGGGGCAGAGGGTTTAGGAGATATGGATGTGTGGTGAACCATCGTTGGTTCCCACTGTGGGATTGTTCTAATGTTGTTGTTGGGCTAGGGTGGGATTGATACACCTGTGGTTGTTACTGTTGTGGCACATCCCAGTCGGGCTCCGCCTCCTGGGAGAGGTATAAGACCCCCTGCTCGGGCGGGACCTCTTCAGTCTGGGATAGTGTGTTAAAGTTCTGATAGTTCCATTGTTAGTTAATAAAAGCCTTCTTTTACCGAAGCTTTGTGCCTCGTGTCCAATTGATGTGCATCAATTTTATTAACTAACATTAAACTCTCGACGGAAGGAAAAAAGAAAGGAGAGTATGGAGCAAATCCTAAAGCCAGAACGTCTGACGCTAGATCCACGTGCGGTGGGCGCTTCTAACACCTTCGACCACTGGCTGAAGTGTTTTGAAGATTACCTAGCAGCCTCCGCAGCGGTCACCACAGATGATGACAGACTCCGGGTCTTCCATGCGAGGGTAAGCGACACAGTCTACCTCGTGATCCGTGCGGCCACCACTTACCCGAGGGCCCTCGAGCTTTTAAAAAAGCGCTATACGAAACCTCCTAACGAGATCCACGCTCGTTACCTCCTCGCTACACGACGTCGGCAGTCGGGCGAAACCATGGAGGATTACGCCAATGAGCTCTTGCAGCTAGCCAGGGGCTGTGACTGCAAAGCTGTGTCGGCTGAGCAGTACATGTACGACCTCGCCCGAGATGCGTTTGTGGCCGGGGTCGGGTCTTCATACATCCGTCTCAAGCTGCTAGAAAAGGGAAATCTCAACCTGACCCAAGCTATGGAATTAGCTGAAATGCTTGAGGCGGCTTCGAAGAGCTTGGTCCTGTATCCGGAGGACCACGTGGAGACAACGTGGCAGGAGCAGTCGCAAATCCCTCCTCGCCCCACGGGCTCGAAGTGCAGTGTTATGGCGTGCTCCCATGTGGACCAGACGACGGCTGCAGCCCCATGCGGCCCGCGGTGCTACTTCTGCGGAGGAGCCAAACATCCACGACAAAAGTGTCCCGCTAAAGCGGTAGTCTGTACCTTATGCGGTAAAAAGGGGCATTATGCAAAGGTGTGCAGATCGAAGCCCAAGAACGGCAGTGCGGCCTGTGACCCTTCGGAACGGGGATCATCACCATCGTCGTCGAAGTACTCACGGGGTTCATCCACGTGCGAGTCCAGGACGACGCCATTGCGGTCGACGGAGTCGGAGGAGGATGACCACCAGGAGTCGCTACGTTTGGCGCCCTCACCCATGTGCGATTCATGGGGGCGGCCATTTTGGTCGACAATGACCATGAGCGACCAGCAGGGGTCCTCAGCATCGACCTCAGCTGCCTGCAGTGACGTTCACGGACCAACGGTGGCGTCGATCACCCTGGACCAGGCTAAGCATCACAGGCTTGATTGTTCGATGATAGATATACAGGTAAATGGTCGTGCAATTTATTGTCTGTTTGACAGCGAGAGCACTGAGAGCTTTATTCACCCTGACACTGTGAAGAGGTGTGGACTCCAGATTCAACCTGCCAAACAGACAATCTCTATGGCATCAAGGTCCCGGTCTGTCCCTGTGCTAGGACGTTGTGTGGTAACTTTGAAAGTGCAAGGCACAATTTACGAGCGATTCAGGCTCCTTGTGTTGCCGCATCTTTGCGCACCAATTCTCCTCGGACTAAACTTTATGGTCCACATGAAGAGTGTGATCCTACAGTACGGTGGGCCACTCCCTTCGCTGACAGTGGGGGAACAGCTGCAGTCTCCAAATTGTCCAAAGCGCCCCGCCTGCAATCTTTCTACGTTAAAGATCACCACACCCTCTTTATTTCAGAATCTGGTGCCAGGCTGCAAGCCCATCGCTACTAAAAGTAGGCGTTACAGCACTGAAGATCGGATCTTCATCAGATCTGAGGTTCAGCGATTCCTCAAAGAAGGGATCATACAGCCCAGTGTTAGTCCGTGGAGAGCACAGGTTGTGGTGGTCAAGAGCGGGAACAAACCCCGGATGGTCATTGATTACAGTCAGACCATTAATCGATATACGCAGCTGGATGCGTATCCCCTCCCGCGCATATCTGATATGGTCAATCAGATTGCGCAGTACCGGGTGTTCTCCACCATAGACCTTAAGTCCGCCTACCATCAACTCCCCATTCGCCCAGAGGACCGACACTACACGGCCTTTGAGGCGGATGGTCGTCTGTATCAGTTCCTTAGGGTTCCATTTGGTGTCACCAATGTGGTCTCGGTCTTCCAGCGTGCTATGGACCGAATGATGGACCAGAACAGGTTGCGGGCTACCTTCCCGTACCTGGATAATGTCACCATCTGCGGCCGTGATCAGCAGGACCATGACACAAATCTCCAGAACTTTTTACGCACTGCATCTCGCCTGAATTTGACCTACAACAGGGAGAAGTGTGTATTCCATACGCGCCGGTTAGCCATCCTGGGATACGTGGTGGAAAACGGGGTCATTGGCCCTGATCCAGGCCGTATGCGCCCCCTTGCTGAACTTCCCTTGCCCGCTAGCGCAAAAGCACTGAGAAGATGCCTAGGCTTCTTCTCCTATTATGCGCAGTGGGTCCCCAACTACGCGGACAAAGCCCGTCCGCTTATTAAGTCCACGACTTTTCCACTCACGCCAGAGGCCCAATTGGCCTTCAAGGAATTGAAACACGACATTGCGAAAGCCACGATGCACGCGGTAGACGAATCCATCCCTTTTCAGGTGGAAAGCGATGCATCTGATTTCGCCCTGGCCGCCACACTAAACCAGGCGGGCAGGCCCGTCGCGTTTTTTTCCCGCACCCTCCAAGGCCCCGAAATTCGGCATTCAGCGGTGGAAAAGGAGGCCCAGGCCATTGTGGAGGCCGTCAGACACTGGCGCCATTACCTGGCGGGAAAGCGGTTCACCCTGATCACGGACCAGCGGTCCGTGGCGTTCATGTTCAACAACACGCAGAGGGGCAAGATCAAGATTGATAAGATCTTGCGGTGGAGAATTGAACTCTCCCCCTATAACTACAATATCATGTATCGTCCAGGGAAACTCAATGAGCCCTCGGCTGCCCTCTCGCGCGGAACATGCGCTACTACGCAGGAGGATCGCTTGAACGCCCTCCATAATGACCTGTGCCATCCTGGGGGTCACTCGGCTCTACCACTTTGTCAAAGCCCGCAACCTGCCTTACTCGGTGGAGGACGTCAGGTCGGTGACAAGGAGCTGTCGGATTTGCGCGGAATGCAAACCGCACTTTTACCGACCTGACCGGGCACATTTGGTCAAGGCCACTCGCCCCTTCGAGAGGCTGAGTGTGGATTTTAAGGGCCCCCTTCCCTCAACAGATCGGAACGTGTACTTTCTGAACATAATAGATGAGTACTCCCGGTTCCCGTTTGTTGTCCCCTGCGCGGACACGTCGGCTGCCATGGTGATCAAGGCATTCCGTGATCTTTTTACCCTGTTCGGGTACCCCAGCTATATCCATAGCGACAGGGGCTCGTCGTTCATGAGTAATGACTTGAGGCAATTCCTGCTCTCATACGGGATTGCCTCTAGTAGGACCACGAGTTACAACCCTAGGGGTAATGGACAGGTGGAACGAGAGAATGCTACAGTCTGGAAGGCTGTCCTATTGGCGCTGAAGTCCAAAGGCCTTCCAGTCTCCCGTTGGCAGGAGGTCCTCCCTGATGCGCTTCACTCCATTCGCTCCCTCCTGTGTACGGCAACCAATGTTACTCCCCACGAGAGGATGTTCTCATTCCCTTGGAAGTCGTCCTCGGGGATATCTTTACCAGCCTGGTTGACGTACCCAAGACCCGTCCTCCTGCGGCGACATGTAAGGGCCCGCAAGTCCGACCCCTTGGTCGAACAGGTCCACCTCCTCCACGCCAACCCTCAGTATGCCTATGTGGCATATCCTGACGGGCGAGAGGACACAGTCTCGATCCGAGACCTGGCGCCCGCAGGGGACGTAGCAACTCCTGTCGCTCCCATACCCCCAGTGACGAATCTCTTATCCCTTATTTCTCCCCCGGATGTGGCGCGGACAGCATCGGGACCAATGCTTAACAGTTTTGCTCCAATGCACAGCTTGCCTGAGCCCCGAAGATCGTCGCCATCGCAGAATGTATCGGGATCCCCTGCACTACCGCTTCATCAGGGTCAACCGGCCTGTGAGTCCGTGGGAGAACAGCTGGACGCTGTTTTGGAGAGAACGCCACCGCAAGCACCTACTCCGGTGTCACCGCCGGTATTGAGGAGGTCACAACGACGGTGCGGTCCTCCAGACCGTCTGAACTTATAATCTGTTGAAATTTTAGTCTGTTTTCGTACCCCGCCGGCCTTTGTTCTCAAAGGAGGGGTGAATGTGGTGAACCATTGTTGGTTCCCACTGTGGGATTGTTCTAATGTTGTTGTTGGGTTGTTCTAATGTTGTTGTTGGGCTAGGGTGGGATTGATACACCTGTGGTTGTTACTGTTGTGGCACATCCCAGTCGGGCTCCGCCTCCTGGGAGAGGTATAAGACCCCCTGCTCGGGCGGGACCTCTTCAGTCTGGGATAGTGTGTTAAAGTTCTGATAGTTCCATTGTTAGTTAATAAAAGCCTTCTTTTACCGAAGCTTTGTGCCTCGTGTCCAATTGATGCGCATCAGGATGGTATGAAGGACCAGAAAGTGATCAGTGATCAGATTATTAAAATATATTAAGGCCGTATTTGTCTGGTCTGCAAGTTTCACAGTCATTCTGGTTCCCAGCGTAAGTTTTGTCAAAGCTCCAAAACGCTATGAAGTTGTCAAATTGTGGAAGACACTTAAAATAACAATCCTCATTCAAGTTTACTCATTTTAATTATATGGCTCATAGGATCCGAGTAGATTGCTCCTGTCCCCAAGCGACATTATTTCAATTAAAGCAGCCAAATGCCTATCTGGGATATTGTTATAGCTACAATTACAGCTTTGAAATTTGGAAACGAAAGTACTGCAGAACATACTTCTTTACAACGCTAATGCTAACCTTCCCATTTATTTTCTTCCCCTGTTTTGATCTCTTTGTAATCCACACCATTGTTTTGCTCAGAGAGCAGCAATCGAGAAAGTTCCATCAACGTCACTGGAGTGGTAGCTTCAAGGCACAGCAGCCCAGGGCAATTTCACCCCTCCCGAGGGAAACCTTGGTTACGCCGATCCCAAGCACAAAAAGGTTACAATTTCTTCAACAAATAGCACCAGGCAAAATGTGAAAGATACACACATTTCAAAATACTGAGCTTCACTCTCGCCAATACTGACAATGAGGAGAAAAGGGGTCTGCTAAAGCTACGGATGCTGGAAACGTGGAAACACAGAAAACGCTGGAAATATTCAGGTCTGGCAGCATCTGTGCAAAGAGAAAGGTCATCAAACTGAAACATTAGAATCACGGTCTTACTGTGTAACACCGTGCGTCAGGATACAGGTTTGTGCATACAAGCCCCAAGAGCGCCAAGCCATGCCCATCAATGGACTAGAGGCAAACCACTTTCCCAGGAAGTAACCCACTGTATTCAGTGGGGATGCTCGTGGGCACCTTCTAGTGGCCAATTGCACAGGGTCGAATCCTGAAATCAAGACTCTTATCCTTCTTCCAGCAAAGGTGTGCCTTGTAGAATCAGGTTGGGCCAAACGGCCTAATTCGGCTCCTATACCTTATGGTCTAAAAAAAAATTAAAGAGTCAAATTGGAGAGATGTGGAACTGGAAGCAATGCTTCTAGAAGAGGGACAATCAGTACATCACCAGGGAATTTTTAGATACAATTGCCAATCTTCATTACATGCCAGCACTTTGGTAACTGCTAGAAGTTCACCTTGTAGCTTTTAGAGCTACATCGGTAACATGAGATACCACATTTTTCCACAGCTTGATGAGCCTTCTGCCCATGTCCAGCACTTTTAAAAACTTAGACACCACACCCATTTCGTGTGAACTTCGTTTAACATTTTGCAATCTGAATATCCCTTCAAACTGGTTTGTAAGTTACTCCGAGTGTCTAAATGAACGTCTTTACTTTGGAGCAACCTTGCTTTGTAGTTGCCAGAGGGTTAAATGTCCACAGGAGCGTCTCTTACAAACCTGCATCAGCGTAAGAAGAAACATGAGTACCATAACAAATTTCATGCAAAGTGCAAAGAATTAACTAAATAATCGTACAAAATACCTTTAATCTTGTATATAAATGAAAACATTTACAATTTGCTAAAACAAAATAGAACTTTGAGGGTTGACCTCCAAACCAGAGGGGCAGCTTTTGCTTTACCCAATATTAATCTTGAAAACAAGATGACCCTGAAAATGCAAGGGCCAACTGGTGTATTTCTGCCTTGATTCCAAGGGAACCCAGTGCAAGACGAGAGGAATACAATAGGACCCTGTATCGACAAGTCCTGGTCTTTGCTGGCAGTTTTGAATGAGTCTTATTTTGAACTTTGAACAGAGCCTCTGGGAACTCCAAACATAGTCTTCATATCATATGAAGTGGGCTGGAGTTGAGAAAGCTTCCCTATGCTGGTGAGTTTGCACATCCCTGATCTCAGTGGGATCCGGCAGCAGTGCAGAGATCAGTATGCCCAATGGGATGAGGGCTACCTGTTTCCTGAAGGGCAGAAGTTGATCCCACAGCTGACTGGAAGAACCCACTCCAATTGCGCAATCTGGATCCATGAAAAAGCAAGTTTTCTTTTAAAACGTCCTCCACCTTCTTTGTAAAAGCACTAAAGTTTCTCCAGGGATGGAGGAGCCAAGCACCTAATCCTTCTGGATAGAATACATATCTGATCTCCTGGCCTGTGTGGAGGGTAGTTCACCAGTATCTATCTGTTGTGGTGCAGCCAATTTACATGGTATTCAAAACTTGTATACTCTGAGTGGGACAACAGGGCGCCAGCAATTGTGATCCTGTGGTGACTGACCAGATCTACAAACTTAAAATCTTTGGTATTTTTCTCAAACAGTTAAATATCCTGGCTACCTTTTCCTTTATTCCCACCTGATACAACTTTCACCAGTACAGTGGAACAAGGGACAGACTTTACCATAGACATAACCAAGGTTTCTAGGTGTTCAGATCACCAACAATCTGTCCTGGTCCCTCCATGTCAACGCTATAGTTAAGAAAGCCCACCAACGCCTCTACTTTCTCAGAAGGCTAAGGAAATTCAGCATACCCACTACGATTCTCATCAATTTTTACAGATGTACCAGAGAAAGCATCCTTTCTGGATGTATCACAGCTTATGGCTCCTGCTCTGACCAAGACCACAAAAAACTTCAAAAGGTTGTGAACATAGCCCAATTCATCACATATATCAGCCTTCCATCCATTGACTCCATCTACAATTCCCACTGCCTCAGAAAAACAGTCAGCATAATCAAAGACCCCTTGCACCCCGGACATGCTCTCTTCCACCTTCTTCTGTCGGGAAAAAGATACAAGAGTTAGAAAATACGTACCAACAGACTCAAGAACAGCTTCTTCCCTGCTGTCATCAGACTTTTGAATGGTCCTATCATATATTAAGCTGATCTTTCTCTTCATCCTCCCACATCTCTGTATCCTGCACCCTATCCTTTCCTTCTCCCCTATGTGTACTCTTTGAACAGTATGTTTTGTCTGTAGAGGACACAAGAAACAATACTTTTCACTGTATCCAAAAACATGTGACAGTAATAAATCAAATCAAAGATGCTTCAATGTTTAGGTGACAGGTAAGGTGTTTTTCGTCGGTATAACAGACAAGGTTAGATTTCCTCCTTCCAGGAAACGCTCAGCTCCAACAGGACAACCCACCCAAAGACCCTGACCACCCCAGCTAAAATTAACCAAGTTACTTACGCTGAATAAACACTGTCCAATTAAACTAACAAACTTCAGCAAATTCATAAAGCTTCAGCATCTGATTTAATCTACCAGCTGTATCTCATTTACTCAACACTACATTCAAGTTAAATGCGTTCCAAGTGTAATTCCCAAAATATGGATCACTTACTTTTAAAAGACTACACATTGTTTGGGTTCCACAATACACATACGTTCAGTAGGAAACAATATGTCGAGGACCAACTCCGTAGCAACTCCAGGATTCTTGTGACTCCACTCCTGCACCTAACTTAGTGCAAATATTTAACAGGAATTACAAGCTGAAACCATGACACGTCATCTGTGATGTTACCATGGTGTATAAACCAAAAATTATCATACTGGCCAAACTTGATCTGCAGAGGGGATCCCAGTTAGATGAATCATAGATACGTCGAGTCAGAAGGGATAAATTATTAAATGAGCAGCAGTGAAGGACACAAAACAAATATGGATAGAAAAATCAAAAATGCTGGAAGTATACAGATGTTCAGGCAGCATCTGTGCATGGAGGAAGATACAGTTAACATTTCAGATCTTTCTTTAAGTTTCTGAAGAAATGTCACCGATTTGACACATTAATCCTAACTTCTCTCTACAGAGGGCGTCTGAGCAGCTCAAAGCTCTGAGCATTTCCTGTTTCTCAATAAAATTGCTCTGTTGCCTAAAAGATCAGTAAGAAGTCTCACAACACCAGGTTAAAGTCCAACAGGTTTATTTGGCAGCACAAGCTTTCGGAGCGCTGCCCCTTCATCAGGTGAGTGAAGAGTTGTGTTCACAAACAGGGCATATATTGACACAAACTCAATTTACAAGATAATGGTTGGAATGCAAGTCTTTACAGGTAATCAAGTCTTAAAGGTACAGACAATGTGAATGGAGAGAGGGCCAAGCACAGGTTAAAGAGGGTGTGTATTGTCTCCAGCCAGGACAGTGAGTGAGATTTTGCAAGCCCAGGCAAGTCGTGGGGGTTACAGATAGTGTGACATGAACCCAAGATCTCGGTTGAGGCCATCCTCATGTGTGCGGAACTTCGCTATCAGTCTCTGCTCAGCAATTCTGCACGTGTCATGTGTCATGAAGGCCACCTTGGAGAACGCTTACCCGAAGATCAGAGGCTGAATGCCCGTGACTGCTGAAGTGTTCCCCGACTGGAAGGGAACACTCCTGCCTGGTGATTGTCGAGCGGTGTTCATTCATCCGTTGTCGTAGCGTCTGCATGGTCTTGCCAATGTACCATGCCTCGGGACATCCTTTCCTGCAGCGTATCAGGTAGACAACGTTGGCCGAGTCGCAAGAGTATGTACCATGTACCTGGTGGATGGTGCTCTCACGTGGGATGATGGCATCCGTGTCGATAATCCGACACGTCATGCAGAGGTTGCTGTGGCAGGGTTGTGTGGTGTCGTGGTCACTATTCTCCTGAAGACTGGGTAGTTAGCTGCGGACAATGGTCTGTTTGAAGTTGTGCGGTTGTTTGAAGGCAAGAAGTGGGGGTGTGGGGATGGCCTTGGCGAGATATTCGTCTTCATCAATGACATGTTGAAGGCTCCAGAGAAGATGTCATAGCTTCTCCGCTCCGGGGAAGTACTGGAGAAGTACTGGAAGTACTGGAGAAGCTATGACATCTTCTCTGGAGCCTTCAACATGTCATTGATGAAGACGAATATCTCCAATCACCAGGCAGGAGTGTTCCCTTCCAGTCGGGGAACACTTCAGCAGTCACGGGCATTCAGCCTCTGATCTTCAGGTAAGCGTTCTCCAAGGCGGCCTTCACCACACATGACAGCGCAGAATCGCTGAGCAGAAACTGATAGCCAAGTTCTGCACA
Organism: Mustelus asterias; assembly: GCF_964213995.1. NCBI lineage: Eukaryota > Metazoa > Chordata > Chondrichthyes > Carcharhiniformes > Triakidae > Mustelus > Mustelus asterias. The sequence continues at coordinate 131,841,518 of NC_135803.1, read as the reverse complement.
CATGAGGACGGCCTCAACCGGGATCTTGGGTTCATGTCACACTATCTGTAACCCCCACGACTTGCCTGGGCTTGCAAAATCTCACTCACTGTCCTGGCTGGAGACAATACACATCTCTTTAACTTGTGCTTGGCCCTCTCTCCATTCACACTGTCTGTACCTTTAAGACTTGATTATCTTTAAAGACTCGTATTCCAACCATTATCTTGTAAATTGAGTTTGTGTCAATATATGCCCTGTTTGTGAACACAACTCCCACTCACCTGATGAAGGAGCAGCGCTCCGAAAGCTTGTGCTGCCAAATAAACCTGTTGGACTTTAACCTGGTGTTGTGAGACTTATTACTGTGCTTACCCCAATCCAACGCCGTCATCTCCACTTCATGCCTAAAAGATCACCAGGCGCAGTAGCTGCAATACATGCAGCACAATGTCTGAAATTGTATTGAAAGAGTAGGCATTTCCCAACTCTGCTATTGAACGCAAACATCATGCAGAGCGACACAGGGCGGGATTTTCCAGCCACTCTCGCCTTGAAACCAGAAAATCCTGCCCGAGGTCAATGGACCTTTCCATGGTCTGTCCCTCGTCTTCTACGATTCCTGTGGCCGGCAGAACAGGAAAATGCGCCCCACAGTCTTATCAGATCTGTTATGCTTTTGGACAATCAGGGGGCAATTCTCCCATCCCGCTGTGTTAATTTTTCAGTGCAGTGGACCAGAGAATCCCGCAGCGGGTGAGTCACGGGGTTCAAACCCCGCTAGCGTCTCCCAGCGCCGGAATTCCAGTGGCGTCTGCTCTGCGCCGGAAAGGCACAAAAACCATTCAAGTGGTCATTTGAATATAATTTAAATGAGATTAACAGGCCCGGGATTTAAGTCTCCGGGCACGCCAGCATCTCCTCCACACCCCCCCCCCCCCCTCCCCCCGGGCCAGAGTGTTTCACTCCAGCAGAGTTTACAGTAGCTCCCCACTAACGGGAAGCTAGAGGCCTGATCCTGCTGGAGTAAGGGGGGGGGGGGGGCAAATCGGTGCCTTCCCCCCCCTCCCAAGAGGATCGGGAAGTGGGTGGGTGCCCCTAGGCATTGGCACCCTGGAAGTGCCGGCCTGTGCTCCCTGGCACTGCCCAAGGGGCAAAGTGCCAATGTCCATGGGGCACCATGGCACTGCCCATTGGGCATGTAAGCCGTTGCGGGCGACGGTCAGCCTGCTGGGGGGTTCGGCAGGGGGCTGGAGATTGGGACGGACGGAGGGCCAGCATTGCAAGGCTGACCAGCAATCGGGAGGCTGGCAGTGCGAAGCCACTGCGTATGTGCCAATCTCGGCATTGACAGATGTGCACATGCGCAGTGGCCCACTCAGCGCGCTGATTTCAGCCTCTCCAGCGGGAATAGGCCCCACCCAATGTTATTTAATAATATTCACACTGGTGACCTCTACAGTGCAGACTGTGGGAGATTCTTCTCTGAACTCCCACTGAAAAAACAAATGTGATTTACTCCAGTACACACAAATTCAACACTTAGAATTTTCTGGGAGAATTCCGCCCTTAATACCATGGACACTTAAAGGTGCACTGAAAATTTGAAATCAACTTACAAGTAGTCACTCTTGCCATTGTTGTCTCAAACAAGAGTTAGTCGTTTCGATGATCACCAATGTCACACTGAACTGAAACTTTTGAAATTACAGTTCTCTAATGCTTTAATTTTAAAAATAATGATCTCATTTTATGCTAAAAATTACATAAGACGCTATTGTCCGAACGTTGCTGAAGAAGCCTTTTCAGATTTTCAAATATGTTAGGCATGTCCTTTAAAGCCCACTTTTAGTGGGAAAGCTGTTCTTCTGGAAGCCCATCAAGGAGAAATGCAGGATGAGAAAGGGGAGGGAAAAATATCAAAATGACCTGAAAATGCACACACGGATCTATTTTCACAAGTTTTCACTTTAAAGAAGTTATGATGCAATGAAGCTCTAGTTAGTCATATTACAGTTGAAGTACCATGATAACTGATATGTACCAGTTCCTCAACTGAATGTGGATTTAGATTTTTAAAAAGTTCCTGTACAATGATGTCAATTCCATCCAAGGATTTTCCAAGGGCAGGATTTGTTGAATGCAGAGATTTTTTAAAATTAAAGTTGCAGTCAACTTTTCAACAAGTCAATGTCATGATATGCTCTTCTGTAACCATGTTTAAGATGTGCCCAGACTCAATGGCACCACCTTTTCCACAACAGAAACACATCACTTAAAATTTTTTAAACCAAGCCAACAGAACAACACGGGTGTCAAATTTCCTGAAGGGGAGCAAACATAAAAAGGCAGAAGAACACAAGAAATAGGAGGAGGAGTCGGCCTCCGGGCCCCTCAAGCCTGCTCTGCCATTCAGTACAATCATGGCTGATCCATGTCGGCCTTAACACCTTTCCGGTGCCATTTCCCCATAGCCCTCTATTCCTCGATATATCAAATATTTATCCACATCCACTTTAAATACTTCTAATGATCCAGTCTCCACCATCCTTTGGGGTAGAGAATTCCAGAGATTCACCACCCTCTGCGAGAAGAATTTTCTACGCACCTCAGTTTTAAATGACCGGTCCTTTATCTTGTAGCTATGTCTCCTTGTTCGACACTCTCCCACAAGGAAAACATTTCAACATCTACCCTGTCAAGATGGGTTCTCAGTCAGGGTTCAACAGAAAGAACACTCATCGTCTGACACAGAATCCTTTCCCTTTTTCAATTATAATTATTGCCATTTTTATATAACGTTTAAAGTTTATAAAGTTTATTTTATTAGTGTCACAAGTAGGCTCACATTAACACTGCAGTGAAGTTACTGTGAAAATCCCCTAGCCGCCACACTCCAGCACCTGTTGGGGTACACTGAGGGAGAATTTAGCATGGCCAATGCACCTAACTAGCACTTCTTTGGACTGTGGGAGGAAACCGGAGCATCCGGAGAAAACCCATGAAGACATGGAGAGAATGTGCAGACTTCGCACAGTGACCCAAGCCAGGAATCGAACCCGGGTCCCTGGTGCTGTGAGGCAGCAGTGCTAACCACTGTGCCACTCCTATGAGTAACTATGAGGATATGAGAACTATGAGTAAGCCAGGTTTTATAAATAACGCATTGGCTTCAAGTGAATATAAATGGGTTTATTCTGACATTTCTAGTTAGTTTAGAATACTGTTTTCCCAATTGTCTATTAATTTTAAAAAATGTTTTAAAATATAATTGTATATTTTGATACGTGGGTGGTACACCACCTACAATTCAATATCAAAGATACATCAAAACATACCACAGTGTGCGGATGGTACAGGATTGCAATGGATTTCGATGTTCCGTTCAATGCTTTTGGATAGAAGGAAAAAATAGAGAATCATGGATTATGAAAACATTGAGCAGATGTCTTTTATTTAAAAAAGGACATTTAAATGTTGTTTGGACCATTTTATGTTTTCTAGGTTAAAAAGTGCATGGAGTATGTGAATTGGTATGTACAGTGGCTTTCTTGTGGCGTAAGGAGGCAGCAGTCCTATATTTTCAAATACCTCAACTTCAAGTCAGTTAATATGTATTGAAAAGTGAATTATTGCAAAGCATTGGAAACAGCTCAAAATGCCCACCAGCTTTTATGATTTTTTTATCCCCCCACAAGGTTTTAAACAAAACCTCTCTCTCAAATGATGTATTTTTATGCATCAATGCTATTATAGATCAAACCAATTGTTTTCAAAGAGCGACGTGCGTTCTCTAACACCCAATTACCATTGGCCATCATGCGACTGACTGAATCATTCCGTTTGCAAAACCGGCAAACTCATTCATCACTCCTCCCTACCCCCAAAGCATTTCTGAGCAAACTACTGCCCATATTAGCACTAATCATCTTCAACCTCACTTTTCCAGCAAATGCTCTTTCATCATAAGACTGCACGTCGTAAGCCTGTTCCAACATCTTCTTTACTCAGCACCTGCTTTATCACAACAGTATAACAATTCCCGAGTCACCCATTCACATCTGGAAACCTATCAAACTAATGGAAATGTGACATTATAACGACGGAATACATGTCTGTGCTTCGATAGCTGAAGATCGTGCATAGCAAGGGGTTTGGGGGGAGGGAATGGCCGAGGAAGGGGAGGGAAGAGGAGGAGGATGATCAGCAACACAAGCATCTTAAACTGTCCTTGCAAAATCATGATGTGGAGATGCTGCCGTTGGACTGGGGTGGGCACAGTGAGAAGTCTCACAACATCAGGTTAAAGTCCAACAGCATTATTCACTATCACGAGCTTTCGGAGCGCTGTTCTTCCTTCAGATGCAAAATATTGCAAAATCAGGTCTCAGACTTAGATGAGCGGGCCGGTGACAGGGACACCTTCAGTTCAAGGTGGCAAAATATGAATTGCTGCATCATATTAGGTTGAAGGAATAAGAGTTGCTGTACAGCAGCAACACTATGCCACGTGGAGGCTCAAGTTAAAATATGTGGAATTAAACAGCAGCAGCTCACTATGTTTCTTCTAATGTCGCTGCCTTCCTGGAACAGGCTGCAGTTTGCTGGATGCACCTGACATCTGATATGCTATTCCATCCCTTGATCTCATCATAATCATGCAGCAGCCCAGAGACATTTAGTACAGGGTCGTCACTGATCATTCTGCAGGCTGCATTGTGGGTGGCAACACTGGTCAGTGAGAGCAAAGGTGAAGCAGTTGTTAATGAATCAGCTGCACATACCCCATCCTCCCCAAACATTAACAGCACAGGGACCGGATTTCTGAGGCTCAGCCTTTTAAAAAAAATTAACACTCTTAAAGCATTGCTTCAGTCACGGAGGTAGCTGCCTAAGAGCTTGTAGCACACATGACAGTGAAAGTGCCCCGTTACCTGCATTCCTGAGGTCTGAATACACACCACAAACTCTGGAGTCCAACTAGAGATAGCTCCATGGCATTCCTCATTGGAGAAGCAGTAACATGCATCTTTAAACTCATCTAGATTGCTCAGATTTGTCACGAAGCCCTCAGTCTACAATTTCAGTGAAGGGGCGGATTGATAAAAGGACCATCACCACTGCACCTTCCCCAGTCACCCACCCACCTGACTTGGAAATATATCGCCGTTCCTTCACTATCACTGGGTCAAAATCCCTCCCTAACAGCACTGCAGTGCTTCAGGAAGAAGCCCAGCACCTTCTTCTCAGGAACAATTAAGGATGGGCAATAAATGTTGGCCAAGCCAGCGACACCCACATCGTGTAAATTATGTTTTATTTTTAATTAATGTGGACTTCACCAATATTCTTATTAATTTTGGATCTCTGGTGAAGAAATTGCTGGTATTGACCTTGTAAGGAAGTTTGAAATGGCAGAAGATAAAAGCATTTTCTCTCTTTCTATAACATGATGGGCTATAGCTTCCACCCAGTGATGTAAAGTGATGGCCCACTGGGCAACAGTGTAAATATACTTACTAGCTCTGGAAAACCTTGTTGAAACTTCCACTGGCTGGAGCCGCTTGGGGCCTGTAGCGAAAGTGTCCCTGAAGGCTACTGCACAACTTCAGCAAAGTCAAAGAGGGTACCAGCCCTTCTTTATTGCAATGGCTTCCGAAAAGCAGGCTGGTTTAAAGCGCCCAGTGAACTTGACAGGCCAGGGAGAAGGTAAATGTCCAGGTCAGTGCACATATGATGGGTCTCTGGGGTCAGGTTGGGTCCTCTCCGGCGGGCGCTTGGGGGGGTGGGGGTGCGGGCACAGGTCTGCACATGGCAGAGCGGGGGGGGTTGCAGTTCAGGTTTGCTCATGGAGCTGGGGCACTTAAAGTCGGGTCTGCAGGAGTTCATGCAGTTGGCAGGGCTAAGGAAAGAGGGTTGGGGGTTGTAGGTGTTTCTGGGCATTTAAAATAGTTACGCTGAAGTTAGAAGTGGTTTTCATTCCTTCAAACTCTTTCAGAGTAACTATTAGTGTAAAACTGGAAGAACCATCCAATGTTAGCGATTTAAATCCTTTTGTTGGATAGTTCCCAGCACAACACAATCGTCCAGGAGAAGTTAGCACTTCCGGATAATTGCTGTGTAAACCTTTACCTGGAAAAATCCAAGAGTGGTTCTCCAGTGAATCTTTGGGGCATCCCCCAAATTTGACGTTGGGAAGTCAGGAAGTTCTTGCCTGATATATACCACATCCAGAGCATTAGTTCCCCACCTTCAATTACTTTCCACAAACCAGGTAGTGAAAGTAATTGTTCTACAAGCTCTGCACAGCGCGAGAGCCGTACAGACAAATCGTGAGAAAGAGGAACAAGGTGATAAAGCAGAAAGGAAAGCAAAAAAGTGGTGATGCATATTAAAGATGAGAGTAGACAACAGTAAAGGTAGGGAAGACAGATCAGAGGAGTAAGATTTTTAAAAATAGTAAAACTGCCCAAAAGAAATTGGTTTGAGTTCTACATACACGTAGGCTTTGAATCAAAATGGCCAGTTAAAAGTAAAAATTGTCATGAGGCAGCATGACACAATAGCAATGAAAGAAATGCCGAGGTGGGCCAGAACTAGAGCAAAATGTTCTTGCTTGAGAAATAGTTAGACCAGTAGAGTTGGAAAAATAGATGTGTAGGTTAGGTGGAAATTGCCCCTTAGTGTCAGGAGGACTAGCTAGGCTAAATGCAAGGGGTTATGGGGATAGGGGCTGAGTGGGATTGTTGTCGGTTCAGACTTGATGGGCCGAATGGCCTCCTTCTGCACTGTAGGATTCTAAGATTCTATGAACAGCGACATTAATCAAAGACTGCATTACTTCATTAAGATGCAAGGATGATATAAGGGGAGGTTGCAAGAACTTAATTTGGTTCAAATTAAGAAATAAGCAGGAAATTGTTGATCCATTGGGAGTATATTACAGACAATTGAACAACAAAAATCCAATAAAACAAACATGCCTATAAATTAGAAAAAATAGCAGAAACTGGATCTGATTAATGGGGAGTAAAACAGAAAATGTTGGAAAAACTCAGCAGGTTTGGCAGCATCTGTGAAGAGAGAAACAGAGCTAATGTTTCAGGTCAAGAACATTGCTTCAGAATGTTTTGAAGCAAGTTCCTTGACCTGAAACCTAACTCTTGTTTTACTTTCGCTACAGCAGAAACAAGCCCTCTCTGTTCAACCTTTCCTCCTAAGACAACCTGCTCATTCCAGGTATCCATCTAATAAACCTCCTCTGAGCTGCCTCCAATGCATTTACGTCCTTCCTTAAATCATTCACCATGCACATGAGAATGGGGCTCATGATCAGATTGAGGACCAAGTTTGTGAGGGTTGAAAAGGAGGCTGGGAGATTCACCTAGCTTGGAGATGGAGGAAGGGGGAGGAGCTGGCCTAGTGGTATTATCGCTAGACTATTAATCCAGAAACTCAGCTAATGTCCTGGGGACATGGGTTCGAATCCTGCCAAGGCTGATGGTGAAATTTTAATTCAATTAAAAATAAAATTTGGAATTAAGAATCTATTGATAACCATGAAACCATTGTCAATTATCAGAAAAATCCATCTGGTTCGTTAATGTCCTTTAGGGAAGGAAATCTGCCATCCTTACCCACTCTGGCCTACATGCGACTCCAGACCCACAGCAATGTGGTTGACTCTCAACTGCCCCTGGGCAATTAGGGATGGGCAATAAATGCTGGCCAGCCAGCGATACCCAGATCCTATGAATGAATAAAAAAAAACAAATGTAATCTTCACAGTGAAAAGCATTTCTGGGATTAGAAGTTATTTGGCTAGAAGAGTAAAACGGAAGGAAGCCATTGAAGCCGAGAATAATTTTAGACAGATTTCTGGAGGATGGAAGATCCACTTAAGGACAATGTAATGTCCAACCATAGTCAGAGATTTTCTGTCATACCAAAAGTTAGAGAGAGAATTTTGTTTCTGTGGTTTAAAGTATAAATTGCCTGTGAAAAGAAAATAGCCTTTAGTGAATTGTGTTTTTCTAGAAAAATTTAGGGAGATCTTTCAGCATCTGTGGTGAGATTAACAGAGTTAATGGCCAGAATTCTCTAACCTCTTCCGCGGCTGGGATTATCCAGTTCAGCTGCTGGGAACGGAGATTTGGCTCAGTGCCAAATTTTCCATTCTCGCTGACAGCGGCCATGAGACGTGCAAGACTGAAGAATTCCAGTCAATGTCGAGACTATATGAATTCTCAATGAAGAAGTGACATAGGGACTCAACATTAACTCTCTTTCTCTATTCACAGATGCTACCAGGCCTGCTGAGCTTTTCCAGTATTTTGTTTTTATTTCAGAATTCGAGGACCCACATATTTTTAATCATTTTTAATAGCGCAACATGTGCAATCTTGACTTTTTTTTATTCCTTCGCAGGACATGGCCATCACTGTCTAGGCCAGTATTTTTATTAACCATCCCTAATTATCCTCAAGAAGCTGAAACCAAGTGGCAGATGCCACCCACTATCACCACCCAGATGCTCGTCACACTGAGTCAACAGTTCCCACTGGACCTCTGACTTCCACCCAAGTGTTTCCAACTTGACTCTTGCAAAAGCACACCTCGGAATCTTCTCTCAAACAAGGCTCTCTCTTGGATGCCTTCACCAAGGATCCACTCCCAGGATTTAAATCTCTCCTTTCACTATTCCTCTGTCTTGGATTAATACTTGCATTCAAGCTTCCATACTATCTGTCAGGTAACTAGCCACGCCAACAGACCATTACTGCTCCACAGGCTGTGTCAAGATGTCACCAAACATTTGATTCACCTTGGATGTCTGGCATCTCACTTGAAATCTGGTTCTTGGAATTGTCTCTTCATTTTCTCTGCTTTTAATTTAACTTTGCTTAACAAGACCTTGTTCAACAACTTCTTTTTCATTTTTCCTTCTCTTGAGACATGTTTTTTGATCCAACTCCATGGTTCTGGATTTTTGTTCTTTTGCGAAGTCTGCTCCCTGCAGCTCCCTTGTCCTGTCCAGTTTCTTCTGGGTTCAGCTTAAAACATAGAGACATAGAAACTAGAAGCAGGAGTAGGCCATTAAGCCCTTCGAGCCTGCTCTGCCATTCATTTTGATCGTGGCTGATCATTGAATTCAATATCCTGATCCCCCCTTCCCCCCATATCTCTTGATCCCTTTAGCCCCAAGAGCAATATCTAATTTCTTCTTGAAATCAGACAACATTTTGGCCTCAATTATATTCTGTGGTCGTGAATTCCACAGATTCACCACCCTCTGGGTGAAGAAATTTCTCTTCACTTCAATTCTAAAAGGTTTACCCCTTATCCTCAAACTATGACCCCGAGTTCTGGACTCCTCCACCAATGGGAACATTCTTTCTGAAAACGAAACCCAAAGTACTCTCCAACTTAGGTGATCCCTGGTTGCTAAGCAACAACCCAGTTTTCCTTTCAAGCCTGTTTACTCTCACACCGTAAAACCTTTCATTACAATGCAGGCACAGTTTAAAGTGACCAAAACCTACAGACATGAAGGCACCTTTGTTTAACATGAAGCTAACTAAACTGTCAAATCTCTCTCATACAGAAACACAAAATTAAACATAAGACCATAAGACATAGGAGCGGAAGTAAGGCCATTCGGCCCATCGAGTCCACTCCACCATTCAATCATGGTTGATTTCAACTCCATTTACCCGCTCTCTCCCCATAGCCCTTAATTCCTCGAGAAATCAAGAATTTATCAATTTCTGTCTTGAAGACGCTCAACGTCTCGGCCTCCACAGCCCTCTGTGGCAATGAATTCCACAGACCCACCACTCTCTGGCTGAAGAAATTTCTCCTCATCTCTGTTCTAAAGTGACTCCCTTTTATTCTAAGGCTGTGCCCCCGCGTCCTAGTCTCCCCTGTTAATGGAAACAACTTCCCTACGTCCATCCTATCTAAGCCGTTCATTATCTTGTAAGTTTCTATCAGATCTCCCCTCAACCTCCTAAACTCCAACGAATACAATCCCACGATCCTCAGACGTTCATCGTATGTCAGGCCTACCATTCCTGAGATCATCCGTGTGAATCTCCGCTGGACCCGCTCCAGTGCCAGTATGTCCTTCCTGAGGTGTGGGGCCCAAAATTGCTCACAGTACTCCAAATGGGGCCTAACCAGTGCTTTATAAAGCTAAGCCTTATTTCTAATACCCACAAATATGAAGTACATTTAAAACTACCTGTTTCCTCATAGGACTGTGAAATGCTACAGTACAGTTTAAATATAAATACACTGCAGTGGTACATTAAACCCTAAATTGAGCATTATTGACAATATCCTAAACCAGATATTGCAAATTCAATACAGCCAAGGTCAGGATCCTGATCACTTCCTCACTGTTGCAATATAATACTAAGCAGAAAATATCCCTTTATTTTCATCAATACGAATCAAATATAACTGTGGAATCTAGCCCAAGAAAGAGGCCAAACATGAGCAATAAATTAGTTCAATGCACAGTTTCTATACGTCTAAGATACAATTGTTAAAGAGGTGGAAAGGGAGATCCCTTCTGTATATCATTCAAATTTTACTGCTTTTATACAAGTCAGAATTAAAACATTTTGTGCAAATACATATAAGGAAATATTTTAATTTTGTGGCCCAGTTCAAGTTAAACTAAAGCATCTGGATGTCAGCAAAGGACCACACAGTTTAATAAACTGCCTCAAATTTAAGTCTGGATTGTATCAAATTCTGAAATATCCCATTAAAGAAATGTGAGCATTTTAAATGAACTCTTAATGACTCATAGCTCGACTGTGGCAAAACCAAGAGCTTTAAAAAATAGACTAATTTTCCTCTTCCACTGCTTTCAAATAAACTGCAGTTTCATCTTCATTTATACTTTGTCTATAGCAGTCAATTGTCCATAAGGTGACAGATTTGGTCTTTAAAACCAGTTTGACTTACAAAGATAAAATCAAGCCTCGCTCTCTCTCTCTCTCCACCCCCCCCCCCCCCCCCCCCCCCGCCCGCAACTATTGTCAAAGTGTCAGCTTGCTTGAAACCTTCCATATACACCTCAGATTCTATTTCATTTTCCCTTTCTCATCCAGCATGCCTACCTGATTGCACAAACTACCTGGAAATCTACTAGTCACGGATCTGCGCTTCAATGCTGTGTAGCATTGATCATGGATATAATACTGCACAACTCCACCAATGGAAACCTACATTTTAAGTGAAGCAAAGTCAGCCTGGATATAACACTTTGTTAATTGATCTGAAGACAGGCTACAGTTCACCATAAACAGTGTCAATTACACAAAATGCAACAAATTTCACCTGAATCGCCAAGTATAAGCAGGTGGGTGTTTGTGCGCAAAATGTCTTTGATCATCATTTATGTTTCGGTTTTCTACACTTCAGGTACTTTTCTACTGCCAATTTGCCCTATCTCCCTCAAGAAACAAAATTAAAATGGAAAATAATTTTGGAACTGTATCCCTTGGCCAAACCTAACTTTGTACCCTTGTTTTAGTAGATTAGCTATCTTAACATGACAAATAATTGTATTCTGACTTGATCTTTTTTCCATGTCTTGTGTAATACATCATTCCAAACAATCATCACTGAGAAGTCATTTTTCACAATAGCTGTTTAAATTTATTCTTCAATGACTTCAAAAGTCTTTGAAGTGCATTAAAAACATTCTAAGAACTGTGCTAAAGTAAAAGTTTAATACAAGTTCTATTCATGGAGTAACTTTCTTTCCTTTGAAACATCGGGCGGCACAGTGGCACAATGGTTAGCACTGCTGCCTCAAGTGCCAGGGACCCAGGTTCAATTCCAGTCTCGAGTGACTTTGTGTGTGGACTTTGCACGTTCTCCCAGTGTGTGAATGAGATTAGTAAGAAGTCTCACAACACCAGGTTAAAGTCCAACAGGTTTATTTGGTAGCAAATACCATAAGCTTTCGGAGCGCTGCCCCTTCGTCAGATGGAGTGAAAATCTGTTTTCCAACAGTGCACAGAGACACAACATCAAGTTACAGAATACTAATTAGAATGCAAATCTCTACAGCCAGCCAGGTCTTAAAGGTACAGATAATGTGGGTGGAGGGAACATTAAACACAGGTTAAAGAGATGTGTATTGTCTCCAGACAGAACAGCTAGTGAGATTCTGCAAGATCAGGAGGCAAGCTGTGGGGGTTACTGATAATGTGACATAAATCCAACATCCCGGTTTAGGCCATCCTCATGTGTGCGGAACTTGGCTATCAGTTTCTGCTCAGCGACTCTGCGCTGTCGTGTGTCGTGAAGGTCGCCTTGGAGAACGCTTACCTGAAGATCCAAGGCTGAATGCCCGTGACTGCTGAAGTGCTCCCCCACAGGAAGAGAACAGTCTTGCCTGGTGATTGTCGAGCGGTGTTCATTCATCCGTTGTCGTAGCGTCTGCATGGTTTCCCCAATGTACCATGCCTCGGGACATCCTTTCCTGCAGCGTATCAGGTAGACAACGTTGGCCGAGTTGCAAGAGTATGTACCGTGTACCTGGTAGATGGTGTTCTCACGTGAGATGATGGCATCCGTGTCGATGATCCGGCACGTCTTGCAGAGGTTGCTGTGGCAGGGTTGTGTGGTGTCATGGTCACTGTTCTCCTGAAGGCTGGGTAGTTTGCTGCGGACAATGGTCTGTTTGAGGTTGCGTGGTTGTTTGAAGGCAATAAGTGGGGGTGTGGGGATGGCCTTGGCGAGATGTTCGTCTTCATCAATGACATGTTGAAGGCTCCGGAGGAGATGCCATAGCTTCTCCGCTCCGGGGAAGTACTGGACGACGAAGGGTACTCTGTCCACTGTGTCCCATGTTTGTCTTCTGAGGAGGTCGGTGCGGTTTTTCGCTGTGGCGCGTCGGAACTGTTGATCGATGAGTCGAGCGCCATATCCTGTTCTTATGAGGGCATCTTTCAGCTTTAACACAGACTACGCTGAGAGACTTTGCCGTCGCACCTCTCTCACCCTCCTCAAACACCTCATACACCAACTCTACAGCAAACGCCGCAGCCTGGAAACCAAGATCGAATCCATATTCTCAACTTTAACCTGGTGTTGTGAGACCTCTTACTGTGCTTACCCCAGTCCAACGCCGGCATCTCCACATCATGAATGAGATTACTCAGTGCTCCGGTTTCCTCCCACACTCCAAAAGATATGCAGGTTAGGTCGATTGGCCATGGTAAATTGCCCCTTAGTGACAGGGGGACTGGCAGGGTAAATACATGGAGTTACAGGGATAGGGCCTCAGTGGGCCAGTGCAGGCTCAATGGGCCAAATGGCCTCCTTCTGCACTGTAGGGATTCTGGACATCTGAAGTGGTTAACATTTGAATTATCTTTTAACCTCCTTCACATGGTGAAGGAAACTCTCCTTCCAGTTAATAAAGCCTAGTTAAATCTTTCTGCCATCACTAAAAGCTACACAGACTTGCTAAAATATGCATGAGTATAAATCTAATATGAACAAAATAATGGGGAGAATTAATATGACAAGCATTGGAAGCAAACAAAATTGCCAGCATATTGGAAAAATGTCCCTTTTGACAAATGAAAATTTCATTCTCAAATTCAATTTCAGAATTTTTGCTCAAGTTATCATAAAGATGCAACATTGAGATTTGATTTGTCACATGTACTGGTATACAGTAAACAGTATTGTTTCTTGCACACTATACAGACAAAACATACCATTCATAGAGTACATAAGGGAGAAGGAAAAGAGGGTGCAGAATGTAGTGTTACAGTCATAGCTAAGGTGCAGAGGGAGATCAACTTAATATAAGGTGGTCCATTCAAAGGTCTGATGGCAGCAGGGAAGAAGTTGTTCTTGAGTCGGTTGGTACACAATCTCAGACTTTAGATCTCAGATGTTTAGATACATTTTTTGAAATTACAGGTATGATGACAGATGACACACATGCATAGGCCAAAACCATACACTTTTCACAAAAAAATCAAAGCAAATTGATACAAAAATAAAGTAGAGAATGCATATGAAAACCTACTAGAAAGTGTCAAAAAGATTGGCAAAAATGATTGAAGTAAATTATTACACTGTCAGTAGCAAAGATCACAGTACAACAAATTCCACAGCAATCCTGCTAGATTAAGATGGAATTAAACTAGTTCAAGTTGTGGAGGGAAGATTTTTTTTTCTGGCATTCCTATTACAGTGCAAGGATGATATGTCTTAGAAAAAAATAGATGGGCGAATGTAATGTTGCTCTCAAACATTTGTTTCCAAAAATAATGCAGAAAATGAGAACAGTCTTTTGAAGATGACTGAAAAATGAATGCTTTATTACAAAAGGTATACAGTAGTTGAGAGATTATCCATTTTTTAAGCAAATCCAGAGTCTGTTGCTGAAATGGATGCTTTATTTAGTCTGGTGAAAATCTGGAGACATGTTTAAGTTATTGAACAGATGACTTGCTGCTGAAGGTCAAGCAGACAGGCAGATGGATAGATCTTCAACATAAATCTTTGCCACGAGCAGTCCGTGGTCTGAACAAAAATAAATGTAAACCCACTTTTACAGCTGCCCATAATCTGATGTGTTATTAATGCATTCTAAATAAACAGATAAATCAAACAAATCAAAAGATGAGCCACATTTCTTTCTTATATACTGTAATAGTTTCCACATACTGGATACAAGGAAGGTTTTAATGATAAAAGGATCTGAAATGTACTTTTGTGTAAAACACGCATCCGATACCCTTGTAACCTCTATTGTCACGTTTGACACAAAATTCAAAGAATTCCGATTTCAGTCTCTGACATTGAAATGATTTTTTTTATTCATTCGTCGGACATGGGCGCCGCCGCTGGCCAGCATTTATTGCCCATCTCTAGTTGCCCTTAATACTGAGTCACTTGCTAGGCCATTTCAGAGGGCAGTTGAGAGTCAACCACATTGTTGTGGCTTTGTAGTCACATGTAGGCCAGACCAGGTAAAGATGGCAGATTTCCTTCCCTAAAGAACATTAGTGAACCAGATGGGTTTTTCTGACCATTAACAATGGTTTCACGGTCATCAGTAGATTCTTAATTCCAGATATTCTTTTATTGTGAATTCAAATACCACCATCTGCCATGGCGGGATTCGAACCCAGGTTCCCAGAACATTAGGTGAGTTTCTGGATTCATAGTGTAGCAATAATACCACTAGGCCATCACCTCCCCATAGTTCACTTAGTTTCTGCTGTCTCATTACCTGGTCACCCCTCCAAAGTAAACTTGCTCTTCCTCTTCACTTTGTAATTATTCCTCCTTCCTCCTCCCTCCTTCAATATATTCTCCTCCATGCAGGTCTGCTGCCAGTTGCCTGATTGCCTTCAAAACCACCTTTCAATCCCCTCTTCTCAATCCTATGCTCATCAGTTTGGAAACGGCGTTTCTCTGCAAGATGGTTGGTTGGATTCCAGGGGAAGCTACCATAAATACAGAGGGGAGAAATTGATATGTTGACGAGAAGGATAGAAGGCAGCACGTGGATAGCACAAGGAGTTGACGGGCTAAATGGTCTGTTCCTGTGCTGTAAATACGGTATAATAAGATGTAATTACTGTCTAGCATGTTTTAATAAGTTTGTCTGCTCTTGAGAAAGCAACCCAAGTGTCTTTCTCCCAAATTTACGTCGGGATTTTGCAATGGGCTTCTTACAAGCAATCCAAAACAAATTCCAATCTACAAACCATGCACAGGCTTGACCCAATGGCTGAACCCAGTGTGTATATGCAAAGAGGCATCATTACAGGAGGGGGGAATGAGAGCAATTGTAACAACCCATGTGCTCATGCCACGCCTGCAGAATGACACAACTAGGACCAGATAGACTGATGGCAGCCTGCAAAAGCCAGTAAAGATTGATCTCACCAACTGCTGGGCTTAAACTATGCTATAACTGAAGGAAGCCCACACCTCAGGAGAACCCTTTTTTGAGGTTGGGGAATCTGAGGGTGTAAGCATTCCTGGAATTTATTTATTGCCCATCCCTATTTGACATGGTTACAGACAAGTGCCTTGCTTCAGAGAACAGTTAAGAGCTCACCATGTTGGTGAGGGATCACAGTTACATATAGGCCAGGCCAGGCAAGAACAGTTTAATTCCCCGAAGGACATAAATGAACCAGTGGGATTCTGATGACAATTCATCTGATTTTCCTGATACCATATTTCATTTTCGAACTGAATTGAAATTCTTGAACTGCCATGGTGGGAATTAAACTATGATTTTGTAAAAAAAAAAATCAGTATTAACAGTGATAAGAAAGAAATAGCAGACCTACCCATTTCTCAATGTTCACTATGGTCTAACAAAAAGCAAAGCAAGTTTAGAAAAAATTACATAAAGCAAAAACTGTACAAACTGCTATTTTTTAAAAACATGTCAAAAAGAATAACTGAATAGAGAGAAAGACACCTTGGGGCACTGAACTCGTCAAGGATGTATATTGCCAACTTAACTCAATCTGTTATTTCCTTTTAACAATAGACTGTGTGCTTTCAATTAAAATATTGTTTTAAAATGAAGAATTGAATCATGAGGTAACTATAAAAATGCCAAACAAAATACATTCCATATCGCAGCTTTAAAACAAATGTGAATATTATTCCAGCTAATTCATTAAAATCCATAACAAAACATGAAAAGTGAGCAAACAAGTTTAGCTATGAACAAACAATTGCAGACAATGAGGATTTTAACATTCGAGACGTACCATGCGTACAATAACAGAATAGATGTGACAGTCATCTTGCAATTTCCAGACAGTTCATTAGAGGATGGGAGCGGAATAATCGGACATGCTAATCAGAATTTCAAGGATTTACTGACAAAGAGCTCCTAGTGTGCCAGAAGAATCATAAACTCTCAATATTGTTTATTGCATCTGGACAAAGTCCAAAATAACATTACATTGTAGACAGAGGGATAATGGGACTTGGGAGAAGAAGATCCCCGAGGAATTCTCCTGTGTAAAGTTTTTAAGTTTAAGTTTGTTTAAGTTTGTTTCTCAGTCTCACAAGTAGGCTTACATTAACACTGGGGTGAAGTTACTGTGAAAATCCCCCAGTCGCCACACTCCGGCACCTGTTCGGGTACACTGAGGGAGAATTTAGCATGGCCAATGCACCTAACCAGCACATCTTTCGGACTGTGGGAGGAAACCGGAGCACCCGAAGGAAGCCCACGCAGACACAGGGAGAACGTGCAAATTCCGCGCACAGTGACCCAAGCTGAGAATCGAACCCGGGTCCCTGGTGCTGTGAGGCAGCAGTGCTAACCACTGTGCCACCCAAAGCTTCTATTCAAGGATGAATCATACTCAGGAAAGGAGGATCTCTTGCAAACCCTCAATACAATGAAGAGATGGCAGCATTAAGTGGAAAAATTGATATGATTAAGTTACAAGTGTGGCAACCAGTTTCACAGAGATGCGGGACTAATACCGGAAATTCAGTTTCAAAAGAGATGATTGAGGGTAGTCTGGGATAGAGTTCAGGGTCAGAATTCTCTGATCTTGTACACCCTGTAAGAAGTTTAACAACACCAGGTTAAAGTCCAACAGGTTTATTTGGTAGCAAAAGCCACACAAGCTTTCGAGGCTCTAAGCCCCTTCTTCAGGTGAGTGGGAATTCTGTTCACAAACAGAATTTATAAAGACACAGACTCAATTTACATGAATAATGGTTGGAATGTGAATACTTACAACTAATCCAGTCTTTAAGAAACAAAACAATGGGAGTGGAGAGAGCATCAAGACAGGCTAAAAAGATGTGTATTGTCTCCAGACAAGACAGCCAGTGAAACTCTGCAGGTCCACGCAACTGTGGGAGTTACAAATATTGTGACACTTGTACACCCTGCCACTGCTGCCAGCAAGAAGGGAGAATTTGGCACTCAGCCAAAACTCCATTCACTGCAGCGAGACTGGAAAATCACAGCCACAGGTGAGGAATTCTGACCCAGACCAAAGTAATTCTGTGATGGTTTTCAACAGAGATAATGTCAGATGGACAACCCTAAGAGACATAAAAAACAAGGGGTGGAAAGGACGGAATACATTCAAAAATAATTCCTAATGGGTCTTTCATTGGAAAACAGATTATCGGGTGATATGGAAGTGTTTAAAATGACAAAAGAATGGGACAGGGCAGATAGATACAATGCAGACTGCTCTCATTAGTTACGGAAGTTTTGGAATTCTAGATATGTGTCAGAAGTGAAGGGATTTACATACTTAAGGAGAAAGCTACAACATGAGACTAGTAGTTCCAATCTTCTGCTCAACATATGTTAAAAAGACATTGTTCAGAAGCAATATTCTATAAAGATCCATGTAATAATGCCAGCATAATTTTAAAAAACTTAAAAATCAACCTGGCAAAATAGTTCAGTGCAATAAAAAGGTATTGCACAATTAGCATTTCAGCAAATACTGAACTATTAAATTAATCTATTAATTTTGAATATAATTACAAATAATTCACCAATTAAATTATTACACACTACCCTTCCCCAATTTAATTATGTAAATCACAAGTATTTTAAAAAATATAATGAAAGGAATGATCAGATATTCTTTCACAAACATCCAAATCTCGAAGGTTCTGTTTCTAAACAAGTGCGTGAAAATTCCTGGAGGGACAATCTCGACTATATCACAGAATACTTTCAATGATGTATTTCACAGGAACGCTCATGGTATTTTGTTCATCCCTCCTTGATTGTCAGAAACAACAATTATTTTATTTATGGAAAGAAAAACTTACAATAGGGTAGTGTCTTCTAATTCTTAGGGCAGCATGGTGGCACAGTGGTTAGCCTCACTGCGCCAGGGACCCGGGTTCGATTCCGTACTTGGGTGGAGTTTGCACATTCTCCCCGTGTCTGCATGGGCTTCCTCCGGGTGCTCCGGTTTCCTCCCACAATCCAAAGATTTGCGGGTTAGGTGGATTGGCCATGTTAAATTGATCCTAGTGTCAGGGGATTAGCAGGGTAAATATCTGGGGTTACAGGAATAGACTGGGTGGGACTGTGGTCGGTGCAGACTCGATGGGCTTCATGGCCTCCTTCTGCACTGTAGGGATTCTATGATATATATAGGGTATTTAACCCTTAAACTAACCCTTAAATTCCCTTAAGTCACCAAACTCCAACTTTAACACTCCACTGCAGTCCAAAACCCCACTCCAGTGCAGTAACATGCTGAGAATGATTTTCCATCTGTTGGCAATTTGAAAGCTGATCTATTGCTTTATGGAAAATATAACGTTAGTCATAAATGTCTGTTCAGATTGCTGTTGTTGGTTTTCGTTTTTAGTTGAATTTAAAATAACGGTTTGTTCTAGCGCATTAAAAACTAATGTGGCTCAACTTTCAGTAATGAGCCTCCCGTTATAAAACTCTTGAAAGCTCATCGAAACAGTGTCGATTGCATTTCCTTTATCAAAGTATCATTTCTTCAGATTAATTCACGTCTGTCAGACTAGAGTTGCCTTTACAAATTTATGCTGATTGTCTTTAAATGAGTCATAATTTAACCTGTCTTAGACCCCTTAGCAGCCCACGCACTAGTAATGTTGGGTTGATTAATACTTGTTTGTCTTGTTCTCCCTTCTGAATAGAGTTCTAAAATTGGCAATACTTCAGTGCACTGGAACAACTTCCAGGTCCAAGGTTGTATGTATTCAAAGCCTCAATCTATTTCCCTCAGTATTCTACAATATATGACAGCAATGCCTTTTCTATAGTTTTGTCAATGTATTTCCATACTGTTTCCTTAGTTATAATTAAAGTCCAACAGGTTTATTTGGAATCACGCGCTTTCGGAGCACTGCTCCTTCATCAGGTGACTCACTGTCAACATTCTTGGGGTTACCATTGACCAGAAGCTCAACTCGACTCACCACATTAACACAGTGGCTACAAGAGCAGGTCAGAAGCTAGGAATACTGCTGCAAGTAACTCACTCCTGACTCCCCAGACCCTATCCACCATCTACAAGGTACAAGTCAGGAGTGTGATGGAATATTCCCCACTTGCCTGGATGGGTGCAGCTCCAACAACACAAGAAGCTTGACATCATCCAGGACAAAGCAGCTTGCTCGATTGGCACCACATCTACAAACATTCAATCCTTCCACCACCAACGCTCAGTAGAAGCAGCGTTTACTATCTCCAAGATGCACTGCAGCAACTTACCAAAGACAGCACCTTGCAAACCCAGGGCCATTTCCATCTGGAAGGACAAGGGCAGCAGATAAATGGGAACACCACCACCTGCAAATTCCCCTCCAAGCTACTCACCATCCTGACTTGGAAATATATCGCCGTTCCTGCACAGTCGCTGGGTCAAAATCCTGGAATTCCCTCCCTTACGATATTGTTGGTCAACCGACAGAACATGGTCTGCAGCGATTCAAGAAGGCAGCTCACATCACCTTCTCAAGGGCACCTAGGGATGGGCAATAAATACTGGCCAGCCAGCGACGCCCATGTCCCACGAATGAATAAAAAATAAACCTGTTGGACTTTAACCTGGTGCTGAGAGACTTCTTACTGTGCCCATCCCAGTCCAACGCCAGCATCTCTCCATCTTAGTTATAGTTACGATATCTTGTTTAGTATATTTGCAATTCCTTCATTCGCCATAAGATTTGCTTTCTCCTACTAATCAGACAGATCAAATGGTCTGATCTTAAATGATTCTACAGTAAAACAAAATCATTTTATTTATGGTGCAACTATAAAGAGGGAGAGGGGAGAAAAGCAGTAGGAGGGCGATAGTGATATGGGAGTCTATTGGAAGGGGAACAGACAGACGTGACACCAGGATGGCATGTTGCCTCTCTGGTGCCGAGGTCATGGATGTCACTGAGTGGCTGCAGGACATTCTGAATGTGAAGGTGATCTGCTAGGTGTTGTGCTCCATATCGATACCAACAACGTAGATAAGAAGCAAGATGAGGTTCTGAAAGCAGAATAAAGGAAGCTAGGAAATAAATTAAAAAGCAGAACCTCAAAGGATTACTCCCAGTGCCATGTGTTAGTGAGAGCAGGAATAGGAGAATAGACCTGATGAATGCATGGCTGGAGAGATGGTGTAGGAGGGAGGGATTTGGATTTGGGAACATGGGACCGGTGCAAGCTGGACGGGTTGCATCCAGCAGGACCAGAACCCTGAAGGGGGGTTAAGCACGAGTGGCAGGGGGATAGGAACATGAGTAGGGAGACACAAGAGAGGGAAAGCAAAAATAGAAATGGAAGACAAAAACATAGAAAGCAAAAATGGAAGGCAAAGGAAACAAGCAAAAAAAGCTATAGAACAAAAAAAACATGTAAATATGTTTTAAAAAAGACATGTCTAAAGGCATTGTATCTGAATGCATGGAGATTTTGCAAGAAGGTAGCAGGATAAATGGGAGTACTGTGAGTTTTTTTTTAACTGGTCGGTGCAACATCGTGGGCCGAAGGGCCTGTTCTGCGCTGTAATGTTCTATGTTCTATGTACTGTACTTGGAGTACTGTGCTCAGTTCTGGTCGCCTCATTACAGGAAGGATGTGGAAAAGATTGAAAGGGTGCAGAGGAGATTTACAAGGATGTTGCCTGGATTGAGTGGCATGCCTTATGAGGATAGGCTGAGGGAGCTCGGTCTTTTCTCCTTGGAGAGACGTAGGATGAGAGGAGACCTGAAAGAGGTATATAAGATGTTGAGAGGCATAGATCGGGTGGACTCTCAGAGGCTTTTTCCCAGGGTGGAAATGGCTGCTACGAGAGGACACAGGTTTAAGGTGCTGGGGGGTAGGTACAGGGGAGATGTTAGGGGGAAGTTTTTCACACAGAGGGTGGTGGGCGAGTGGAATCGGCTGCCGTCAGTGGTGGTGGAGGCAAACTCAATAGGGTCTTTTAAGAGACTCCTGGATGAGTACATGGGACTTAATAGGATGGAGGGTTATAGGTAGGCCTAAAAGGTAGGGATATGTTCGGCACAACTTGTGGGCCCGAAGGGCCTGTTTTGTGCTGTAGTTTTTCTATGTTTCTATGTTCTAAATTGATATAAATGGGGACAATATTATTGTGATTATGGAGACATGGCTGCAGGATGACCAAGGCTGGGAACTGAATATACAAAGGTGTGCAATATTTTGGACGTTCAGACAAAAAGGAAAAGGGGATGGGGTGGTGTTGTCAGTTAAGGATGAAATCAATGCAATAGTGAGAGGGGAAATTGGCTCAAAAAATTTAGATGTGGAATAAGCGTGGGTGTAATTAAGAGGCAACAAGAGATGCAAAACATTAGTGGGAGTTGCCTGGAGGCCTTCAAGCAGTAGTGGTAAAGTAAAGGATGGCATTAAGCAGGAAATTAGAGATGTATATAAACAAGGATGCTACAGTCATCACGGGTGACCTCAATCTACATCTAGATTTTGCAAATCAAATTAGCAATAATACTGTGGTGGATGAATTCCTGGAACGTGTACAAGATGGTTTCTTTGACCAATATGTTGAGGAAATAACTGGGGAAACTGCTATCCTGGATTTGGTATCAGGAAATGAGAAGGGGTTACTTAATAATCTTGTTGTGCAGGGTCCTTTAGGGAACAGTGACCATAACATGATAAAATTCATTAGGGTGCAAATTGAAGTCCGATCTGAAATTTGAATCCTAAGTCTAAGCAAAGGAAACTATGAATGTATGAGGCGTGAGTTGGCCAAGATGGATTGGGAAACTTCATTAAAAGGCATGACGGTAGATAGGCAATGGTTGTTGGGGATCAGAAATTCCAAAGTATATTCTGAAGTTAACCTAGACCCCACCTTTTTTTGATTTTGGCATTAGTGCAAGAATAAGGTGTTTTGCTTCAGATGTGTTCCTGTTGACCCACAAGGAAGCTTTTATTGAAACAAGCTTTATTTAACAACACAGCTAAAATATAACAAAAATAAGTAACATAGCTTTTACCAATTGAAATGCCCAAACATAGCATAGACATAGAATAGACATAGACATAGCATGATGCAAGTCTGAACTGCAATCTCTCTCTAAAGTTCCAATTTAAGCAATATCTCCACAGATATAAATCTCTCTTCAGAATCAGTCAACACAAAACATAGAGGCTTAGATGGGTGCTAAATTTCCAGCCTTTTCACACCTCTGGACAGAGATGCAGGGAGACACATGTCTTCTCCCAGACAGCAGCCTCCAGAGAAAGATCTACCTTCAAACAGCAGAACTTCAGAGAAAGAGACCTATAATCTGGCAGGTCCCAGAATCCAATCTCCAGAGAGAGAAAGAGAGAGACAGAGAACCACTTCTCTCTAAAGATCCCAAGCAGCAACTGAGCTTGTGAGTCTAGCTCCGCTCAGTCACGTGATATTCCTGTCAATCAATGTACTCAAACCCTACTCTGAAAAAACCCAGGGAAAAACACCAAAGTAACAGCACTACATTATTCCAGATTAAAACAAACACTCCAGCAATTAAGATCAAATATGCTACTGCAATATCAACACGTGGGCTGCCAGTTATCTTCAAAGTGGCACCAGGTAAACAGAACGGACTTCTAAAAAACAATTCTGCACAAGAAACATGACAAATACATTTCATAAAGGCACAGTATCATCACATGGTTAATATTTAAGAAACTAATGTATGCAATGCAACAGTTATTTATTCCTTTTCTGGCATAAAAAACACAGTAAAGTAGTCCAATTATGGCTTAAAAAAGAAATTAAGGATGCATTGGTTGTCATCTTCCAAAATTCTATAGATTCTGGAACAGCCCCAGAAGATTGAAGGGTGGCAAATATAACTCCGCTATTTAAAAAACAAGGAAGAGAGAAACATGAGGATTACAGACTGGTTAGCCAAAATCAGTAGTAGAGAAAATGTTTATTATAAAGAGTGAGATAACAGAACACTTAGAAAATATCAATAGGATTAGACAAAGTCAACACGGATTTATGAAAGGGAAATCATGTTTGAGAAACGACTTGAGTTTTGTGAGGATATAACTAGTAGAATAGATAAGGGAGAACAAGTGAACGCAGTGTATTTGGATTTTCAGAAAGCTTTTGATAAAGTCTCACACAAGAGGCTAGTGTGCAAAATAAAGCACATGGAATTGGCACAGTAGTTAGCACGGTTGCCTCAGTGCCAGGGACCCGGGTTCAATTCTGGCCTTGGGTGACTATGTGGAGTTTGCACTTTCTACCCGTGTCCACTTCAGGTGGAGAAACAGAATAGCAGAATATTATTTAAATAATGATAGATTGGAAAATGTTGATGTACAAAAGGGACCTGGGTGTCCTTGTACGCCAGTCACTGAAAACAAACATTCAGGTGCAACAAGCAATTAGGAAGGCAAATGTGATGTTTGCCTTCATTGCAAGAGGATTTGAGTTCAGAAGCTTCAATGTCTCACTGCAGCTGTACAGGGCCTTGGTGAGGCCACACCTGGAGTATTGTGTGCAGTTTTGGTTTCTTTATCATAGAGGGAGTGCAGCGAAGACTTGCCAGGCTGATTCCTGGGATGGCAGGATATGTAGAGAGATTGGGTTGACTGGGCCAGCATTCTCTTGAATTTAGAAGGAAGAGGGGATCGCGTTGAAATGTATAACATTCTGATAGAGCTGAACAGACTGGATGCAGGGTTGTTATTTCCTCTGCCCGCAGGGATCAAAGGGTCATAGTCTCAGGACACAGATAGACCATTTAGGACTGAGATGAGGAGAAACTCTTCAGTGGTGAACCTGTGGAATTCTCTACCATAGAAGGCTGTGGAGGCCAAATCACTGAATATATATAAGTAAACAGTTAGATTTCTAGACTCTAAAGAGCATCATGAGGTAGGGGAGAGTGCTGGAGTATGGTATTGAGATGGAGAATCAGCTATGATCATACTGAATGGCGGAGCAGGTTCAAAGGGTCAAATGACCTACTTGTGCTCCTGTTCTATATGCTCCTACATTACAATACACAAAGATCAACAGTTTGGAACAATACTCATTGCTGAGGATCAAAGCAATCATTAAAAATGTCATTAAAAATATATGACACTCTATAACTAAGCTAGGACATATTTTAGTTTTCTGTGTACTTAAACAAGTTAGCCCAATAAATCTAAATTCTAAAGGGTTTTTTTTTAAAGAAACTGTGGTTTGCCTATCCATTTTTGCAGGTTAAGTCTTAGCCTATAAATATCTCAGAGCTGACTGGCACTCTAAAATTCACTTCAGCTGCAGTTTCAATAGCAAATCAAGTGCTGATATCAGATTGTCAGCAGTTGCTTCTCACCATTGGTTTGTTTCTTCCTCCTGCTGGTGTAATCAGACTACAGTACAAATCGGATGCTTTAACTGGAAGGATGAAGCTGCTTACGTACAGAGCTACATTTATGAGTGACTCAACATCATAATGACTCAGTAGATTCAGAGTAATACTCCAAGAACTCTTTCGATATATTCTACCCAAATCCTCATTTGCTTGTTAAAATAAACTCACATTAAAGAAACTCAAGTTGAATAATCACACGTCACTCACACCAATCTCTTTTGTTTCCTCTGAAATTGAAGTTGCTTTTGTGTTTTGATTTGGTTCATTGTCACCTGTATTGGGATACAGTGAAAAGGATTGTTTCTTGTGAGCTATACAGACAAAAGGTAATGTTCCCAGAGCACATAAGGAAGAAGGAAAGGAGAGAGAGCAGAATGTAGTGTTACAGTCACGGCTAGGGTGCGGAAAAAGATCAGCTTAACATATGGTAGGTCCATTCAAAAGTGTGATGGCAGCAGGGAAGAAGCTGTTCTTGAGTCAGCTGGTATGTGATCTCAGCAGAAAACCAGGTCTCCTTGCAGCAACTCTAATGCTTCTCAGCCTTTTGGCTAAGATCAAGTGTAGTTATGCGGATGCTGCACTTGGTTGAGGTCATTAGGTTACATTTAAGCTTCATTTTCATATGAAGCAATTTTTAAAAGCGGCATCTCAGCCTTTTGGCTAAGATGCAAATGAGATCAAGCCTTGGAGGAGGAAGACCTGCGCCTATTCCAATCAGCTTGGCTCATGTAGATCACGCCCAAGACAGGGGTTGCATACCCTGTCTTGTCAGCTTGGATCGGAAATGTCTCAACTTGTTGAGACTCTGAATTGGACTTGATTTGATTGAATTGGAAAAGCATTAAAAAAAACTCTAATGGAAACTATAAATGCCTCATATTTTGAGACCAAGGATATTTCATTGGATTAAGGGAGTCAGTTTCTGTAGAGTTTTTCACTTCCTCAGCGCTGAATCCAGCTGATCAGCGCTCAACTTTACACGAAAGAGAGTGAGACAGACACTTCCGAGCAGCTGATACCAGTTTGGCTTATTTGGTGGCAATTTTATTACTAACCCATAGGTTTGTGGGTTGAAATTCCATCGAGCAATGTAATTCAGGCTACTGCACCTTAGGTCAGCAGAGGAAGTGCTGCTTTTCCCAAGGTGCTATCTTCAGAGATGTTAAACCAGTGCCCAACTCTGGTGGATGTAAAAAAGAACCAATCTTGTGATGCAATTCAAAAAAGGAATTAAGAGGTCTCCCCAAGTCCTGTTCAAAATCCTTCTGGAACTATCACCAAACTTTTTCTGATCATTCACTCATTGCTTTTTGTGCAACCTGTGTGCAAATTAATAGTTATGTTTACCTACTTAATAATTACTACACTTCAAATGGTAATCCATGGGTTGCTAAACATTGCGTGATGGTCTGAAGATGTCATACAATGCATGTCCTTTTCCCCAAAAGATGGAAAGGAAATTGGACAAGATAAAAATACCCTTGAGCATTACAGTACATACAATTTGCCACTTGTCTACATTTATTATGTTCAAGGCACTAAATAAATGCAAATTGTTTCTGCATTTATATTAAGTCTTTCATGCCCTTAGGATTGACCAATGTTCCTCAGAACCAATTAATTCCCGTTGAAGTGCTTTTACTGTAGTCACGCAACCAAATTGGTCAGTTACAAGGGAAACAACATCAGCCTGTGGGTTTGCCAACAGTCATCTCATTATACATTTATTTGCTGGTGAAATTCTTTTAAATGAAGGGTCTGATTACCTAACTTGCACCACAGGATGGTAGCATTTAGAAAAAAGTTCTGATCTAAGAAGCTGGGAACTTCGAAAAAGCAGAAGTTGAGCGATCGATCCAAGAATTAATTACTAAACGCTGAGTGGACAGATGCAAACAATTATTGAAAAGGCCAAAGAAATATTGAACATCTCAAGAGGGCTGGAAGGATATGGTACAGCTGCACAAAGTTCTGGTTAGACTCCATCTGGAGTGTTGCATTTAGTTCTGGGCACCAAAATAAACCGGCCTTACAGATTCACCAGTTTGACAGAGACTAGAAAAATGTTAAGTTATGGGCAAAGCTGCAAAGGCTGGGCTTGGATTCTCATAATTGAGGTGTTTTATAACCAAAGAAGTTGATAGTTTCTCTTCATTTTGCACATGAGCCCAGATCATGTAGGCAATGTTAAAATTAGAAGAGCTGGACAATTCAAGGGTGATGTCTGTGAGCATTTCTCCAGGAAGGACAGAACTGGAACACACACCCTGAAAATGCTCTCAAATCCAGGGAAATTGATCATTTCAAAATTGAGAAGGGCAGATTTTAGTAAGACAAGGGGATTGAGGTTTATAGAACCCATGTGGGTAAGGAACAGATCAGCCGCGATCCCAAATAAATGACAGAATAGGCTCGAGGGGCCGAATGACCTACTCCTCTTCCCAGTGCAGTTTTCAACCTGTGTTCAATCATTTAAAAGCGCATACCGATGTTCAGGACAGCATTAACTTTAACTCCATTACTCTGCTCGGTACAGCACTACACAGCTACTGACCCATTTACTTGTGTGAATCATGGAAGAAGACAGGGAAGCTTAAATACAACATGTGGTTATGAGGATGTCATGCTGCAGTGCTGACCAGATCAGAGAATGTGGGATCAGTCGGACAAGCAAGCACTAACACGACTGCGTGCATCTCTGCTACCCTCCCTTCCAAGCGAGCTATAATCTCAAACACCATTTTGGAAGTTTGCCCAGGTCCTGCAGCTATATCATCAACAGCTCTCAGAGGAGGGGGAATGATCTGTTATGGATCTCTTTCCTTTTTAAAATTTGCCTTTCCATCAGGGGTTCAGGCCAGTTTTCTGGCCTGGATCCTCACAGTGTAGCCCACAGTCTGGACGCTCAGCATATCAGCCTCCACAAATCCTGACCGAACCAATAAAGCTAGAAGTGCCCATGCTGATGAGACACGTATTGCAAGTGCATTCCATCGCAAGACAAGTCTGAAACTCTCCACAGCTTGGCTTAGCCATACTCCACTATTTGCTGGTGTGTTTTGCATGTGCCCACACAGGAATTTCCCCAGTAATCCAAACAGTTGGCAATATAAAAACCTGGATTCTATGCCAATAAGCAGGTTACCAAGCCATTTCTCCCAGGCCTGTCTGCAATTCAAAATAATAACAAAAAAATTAAAAGAGAAACATGCTTACATTTAAACAATTATTTAAAAAATCAACAACTGTAGCTTCTCTTTTATTAAGTTTAAAGTTAATTTATTAGTGTCATAAGTAGGCTTACATTAACACTGCAATGAAATTACTGTGAAAATCCCCGAGTCGCCACACTCAGGCACCTGTTCGGGTAACACTGAGGGAGAATTTAGCATGGCCAATCCGCCTAATCTGCACGTCTTTCAGACTGTGGGAAGAAACTGGAGCACCCAGAGGAAGCCCACGCAGACACGGGGGAGAACGTACAGACTCCGCACAGATAGTGACCCAAGCTGAGAATCGAACCCGGGTCTCTGGCGCCGTGAAGCAGCAGCGCTAACCACTGTGCTGCCGTGCCACCCCTATTATGTGAGAAAGCAGTCACAATTTGAGAAATGTTTTGCGCGCAGTTGCAAACGCTATAGCACTTGAAAATCACGATCGTCGCTACCTAATCTTGAAAATAGTCAACTTGAGGGAGGAGATGTGGTCCCGAGGGAATGGGCGTGCATGAATCCAAGGTCAAGTCAGGTATGAAAAAAAAGGTGGGAATGTAACAGAGAAAAATTGGCTGCAATTTTACATAAAATGCTCCTGATCTTCTGCAGCACACTGGGGTGAAAGCACACGATGTCCAATCTGATTTTGCTCGGCATGGAAAAGCATTCAACTACTAACCAGAGTCTTAATTTACTTGAAGAAATACTTTGAACCATTTGTTTAATCAATAGGCCACTGCCTGGGTTCACTATATTAAGTCTGAACTTCAATGCCATGTGCAATTAAAATAATTTTATATTAAAAGGCAACAGAGCAGCGAGGTGGTCAAATTCTGCTGTTATATATATGTAAACCCTTGCTTCTTTACAAAGAAAATTAAGACTGGATTATTGGATGCTGAAGCTTAAATTATCGTACTTCCTCTATGGCTAAAATGAAAAACAGTCTGAACTGACTGAAGGTAATATGGCCTCTATGCCAGGGAGTGTTTGATTTTTCTCATCATTCAACATCATTTATTTATTGGCATCTCAACCATATCCAAAAATGGATGCAGCACAGGCGGCCTTACTCAATTCTCTGACATATTTAAACATCCTTATAAGCAATAAAGCAGAGCAATATGTTCAGAATATTTCCTTTTGAAGTCTTCTGGAGGGTCAAGATCACAATAAATAAAATTTAGCAACAAGAATTAATTTTTAAAATCAGCAGCATGCACAGCTGCTTGCCCCTGAGTGAAAGTATGCCTTCGCTGCAAGCTGAGTAAGCTCATTTCGCATATGATAACTTGGGGTTGGCAAAGGTCAGTCACTATGCTAGTGGTAAATCAAATGTAAAGCAATGTGTCAAAGGCTATTGTAGCTGGCACCCCTGTCGTTATGGTGACTCCATGCTGGAGTATGTACAGAGTGTATCAGGATTGCTCATCACAAAATACCCCAAAATCTAGCACATCCTGTAGCCAATTGGTTCTGATTATGCTGCATTATTTTGCAGCAGATGTTGTGGGGGACTTTTTTCCCCAAATTCAGAGTGATTTTGCACTGCAGACACATGCTTTATGTCTAATAAGAATTTCTTCACAACATATAATGATCAAACATTTCTGTTCAATCAATATTTGCCTTTGGCAGAGAGGAAAAAAAATCTCTGAAGCAATTCCTTACTGGCAACACATCAGACAACAGAATAAAAGACAAAACATGCTTTTTAAACTGAAAACTCTGAACGTATTCTTAAACCATTGCACACAGAGATGTTCGAGGGAATGCAGATAAAATGGCATTCGTGAAGACACCATTTTAGAACTAACCCACAGTCTAAACAATCACATCCACCCCTCTTACGAGGTAGATTTGCTACAGGTTTAAGTGCGATACCAGCAACTCACCAGTTAAGCCTAGCCAGCCATCTGCCAGTGTGCATCCTGAGGCCCTTTCAGATCAGAGTAACCCCCATCATAGCAATGGAAAAACCTGGAAGCCGGTAGCAAGTAGCTGATAAATCAAGCTGGAGATTCTCTAATAAAACATCTTGCAGGTAATGGGTCTGCACCAGGCTCTGCCTGGCTTTCCTCTTTTAGGGCCTCCAAATAATACAATAGTCCAACCAATCCTTGTTGTGCTGCTTTCTTTCAGATCCATTCACCGCTGTGGGCATACATTGAATTCTTAACAATGCCTGCCTCCATGATGAAAAAGGAAAAGTAGTTTTCTGCCTACATAATGCCTTCCAACTGTTACCATGGCAACAAATGACGGCTGCAACAAGGGGGCTAGTGCAGACAAACAGAGATGTACTGTAAAGGCAGGCAACCCTCCTTTATTCAAGTATGTGTGAACAAATGATAAGTTTATTTCTCAAAACAGCACCTCTGCAACACTTCTAAACAATATTACTGACAAAAGCTGACACTTGCTCAGTATTAAAAAAAATTATCCCCTTTTTTAAATTCAGCAGCAAAACAGTCCTGCGGCTCTTAAGTTACAAGCTTTCCCACACTGCGCAAGGCATTAGCGATCTGAAAAGGACTTGATTTGCTTGGCTTAGAACCAAGAAAAAGTAGTTACCTTTCTTCAAGAGAAAGGTGAAAATCCTTGAGTATTAATCACCCGTTGAAAATATGCATTCATTTTTGGAAAAGTTTACTTCAGTGAAATTAATAAAACATTGGACAAATGGAAAAAAAAAAACTTTTAATAGTTCAGATCTTCACCCGCTCAAAGGGATTCATTTTCATAAAAGAATTGAAAATAAACACTACATTCATAAAATGTTTTCATTACAAGAGATATAATTTGACACAACTCGGAGCTTAAGTAATACTGTCAAAATAGTCTTCATATTTAAAGCTTCAATTAACTGGACAGAGCTCTGAACTAATTCACCACAACATTTAAGCAACTGGGAGTTCTGTCAATACACCAAATACAATTTCAAGGTTGACCTTGCAGAAGATTTGGTGTAAAGTTGATAAATATGACTGGGGGTGGGGGAAAGTTAGTCTTGATTTCCCAGTAGGTTAAGTCTCATACAAGCCTCAAGAGTGGAAACAGAAAATAAATTTGTGGCCAAGGAAAATGAACTGTCCAGATGACTTCCGGGTTGTATCACTGCAACTTGCTCATGTTCTCACCTTGCTGCACAAATGGAATAAGGGCAAATTTGTACAATTCAAAATAAATTGCACATCAGGAATCCAGATCAACTTGACTTGGGCATTAACACATTCATGTAAGCAAAAAAAAAAATTATTATTCAGCTTGTCACACAGTTGACCAAAAATCGAGAAAGATTTTCATGTGTCATCATCAGGCTTATGGCACAGCTTTAAGGAATGCTAATTCTGGATTATTTTAGATAAGCATTCAAATGCCTTTCAGAAATCAAGATGTCAGAGGCAGATTTTTTTTTTCCCCCTCCCTGTCCCTGATTTTATTTTTAGAAAATGCTCAAAAAGAATTGTTGGGCAGTGACTTCACTCCACTGTCAAAAAATCATCTTATTTGTGCCAAAAAAGCACACATAGTGAACTCCCACAAGCCATGCTGCAAAACGTAGCAGACATTTTCACGCAGTCACCGGTTTGTTTGCTAGCAGGTGATCACAGTGAAAGTGCAAAACAGTAGGTTAAAAATGAATATGCACTGGGTGACAATTTAAGATAGCAAAGAGGCCAAGAAGCAAATCTGCGCAGAAGTCAGCAACAATAGGTTTGCTAAAATTACCTTTTACGCAGCTCTATTATTGATCACACCTTTGTACTTACTGCTGAATGTTACTTTTTATCATTGATATTCCATGCAGTGAAGTAGAAAATCAAATGTGCCCGGATCAGATACAAAAAAGCTCAAAGCACACTTACAGATTTTTACTTTCCAACTATGATCAAATTCTCGTATAATCTTTTTGATTTAAACCAAGAGAAAACAAGTGGCTTAGATACATTTATTTGAGCCGGAATGAAAATCAGGACACATGCACTTTCCAACTGACAGACTTCATCAATATAGCCGAGGTTCCAACTGGTGGAGAACGTGACCTTTTAGTCAGATTAATAATAATTTGTTTACTCTTCCTTGTCAGATGAGTGAATGGATTTCCAATATTCCCTTTATAACATTATCAGTCCAAATGAATAGTACAATCGAATACTCAAATTCAATAAATACCACATTTTTTCTAATCCACATTCATGCTACTCTCAACAAAGCTGACAATAGGACAGTCCTTCGAATTCTTCTTAAGGCCATTGACTGACCTGTATATTTGATAATCCAATTGGTTAGAAACTGAACGTAAAGCTTTCTCTCAAAATAGGTGGCAGTGTTTAACGAGTAGATGAAGTGGTCTTACTGATAATTATCTAAATTTGAGCAGTGTCATGGTATAGCATATTTCAACAACATTGTTCCATGCACTGTAGCACCCAGGCTTGCACCCAAAAATTACATTTTTAACTATTAAGAACACTGCTTTCAGTCTGTAGGCATGATCTAGAGCTAATTCTCCACCTCACTCTGACAGCAGCCTCCTATGCCGTTCTAATGAAGTCAATCTAAGCATAAGGAATAGCATCCCATCTTTCCATTGGACAGCCTTCTGACTCCAACAACTTCACACGAAATCTCGACCCCATTTGCTGTTGGAAAAGCAGCCATTGGTGATGATTCTATTACCCATTTATACCTCCTTTAGACCCATAGAAACTAGAAGCAAGAGTAAGCCATTTGGTCCTTCGAGCCTGCTCCGCCATTCATTTTGACCATGGTGGATCATCAAATTCAATATCTTGATTCTCCCTTGCTCCCCTATCCCTTGATCCCTTTAGCTCCAAGAGCTTTATTTAATGCTTCTTGAAATCAGACATTTTGGCCTCAACTACTTTTTGTGGCAGTGAATTCCACACATTCACCACCCACTGGGTGAAGAAATTTCTCCTCACCCCCATTCCAAAAGGTTTACCCGTTATCCTCAAATGATCACCCCTATTTCTGGAATCCCCCACCATCGGGAGCACTCTTTCTGAATTTACCCTATCTAACCCTGTTAGAATTTTATAAGTTTCTATGAGATCCCCTCTCACTCTTTTAAACTCCAATGAATATAATCCTAACCAACTTGGTCTCTCCTCATACGACAGACCTGCCATCCCAGGAATCAGCCTGGTAAACCTTCGCTGTATTCCCTCTATAGCAAGGGCATCCTTCCTCAGATAAGGACACCAAAACTGCACACAATATTCCAGGTCTAGCCTCACCAACGCCGTATACAATTGCAGCAAAACATCCCTATTCCTATACTCAAATCATTTCACTATGAAGGCCAACATACCATTTGCCTTTTTACTGCCTGCTGTGCCTGCGTGCTTACTTTCAGCCGAAGGACACCGAGGTCATCTTTCGTCCTTTACTTATTCCATCATCATCATTGCCTTGCAACATCATTTCTTCCATCATTTAATCTCTCTCGTCTTCCAGCTGAGGAGGTCACGTAGTGCAGTGGGGCACACCCCTGCCTCTGTGTTAGAAGCCCTGAGTTAGATTCCCACTCCCCAGGACTGGATGGCCAAGGGAGCTGTGCCCCTGAATATGCATCTGCAAATCCTTCCAACACACGCCATGTGTGCAGGAGAGATTCCTGGTCAGCCATGTGTTGGAAAGAAAGTTGGAGCCATGACAATCGTGATCCAGAGCCCCAGACTACAACATGTAAAAATACATGTTGCCATGGCAACTCGGATCCAGTCAACTGTAACACACCACCACCTTCCACCCTATCAAAGGCTTTTTCTTTTTCTCACATTTTGCTTTTTCTCGCATCCCTCCTTTAACTGGCTCTGTAACATCTGCCATTCTAAATTCTTCTAATTCTGATGAAAGGTTATTGACCTGAAACACAACTCAGTTTCTCTCATTTCAGATGCTATAACCTGTTGAGTGCTTTCCATTTTCCAGCATTCACAGTATTTTGCTTTTGTAAGTTTGAGGCTAGGTTGCATTACCAGAGGACGGTGCTTATGCCTAATATATGAGTCAACAATTGATATAATATCATTACTATGTGATATTGTTGTATTGTAACCAATGTTTCAAACATCTTTGGACATGACATTGGTTTAAATTATACATTGCTATGTGAATGCACTCAGTTTCTGTCTCTTGCCATTCTGAAGCCAAGAGAACACAGGAAGGTAGGAAGTCAGAGCTATGAGATTTCAGATAGGTCCTAGCAACATGGCAATAATGGGAAGGGGAGGAAAAGAAATAGTTCAGTTGCAGTGGGATGGGAATATAAACATACAAACAAGGAGCAGGAGTAGGCCATTGAGCCCCTTGAGGCTGCTCTGCCATTTAATATCATGGCTGATCTGATAGTAACCTCAAATCTGCATCTCTCTTACTTACCAAGAATCTATCCTGCCTTAAAAATACTCAAAGATTCTGTTTCCATCACTTTTTCAGGAAGAGTTCCAAAGACTCTCAACCCTCCGAGTGAAACATTTTGCCTCATCTCCATTTTAAATGGACAATCCCTTATTTTTAAATAGCGACCCCTTGTTCTAGATTCTCCCACAAGAGGAAACATCCTGTCCACGCCCACCCTGTCAAGACCCCTCAGAACCTTATATGTTTCAATCAAGTCATCGCTTACAATTGAGAATTCCAGCAGATACACGTCTAGCCTGTCATAAGACAACCCAGTTTGGTAAACTTTCTCTGAACTGTTTTCAAAGCATTTACAACCTTTCTTAAATAAGGTGACTAATACTGTAGACAGTACCCCGAGTGTGGTCACACTAGTGTCCTGTACTACTGAAGCATAACTTCCCTACTTTGTATTCAATTTGTCTCTCAATAAATAATAACAGTAAGTAGTCCTACAATACCAGGTTAAAGTCTAACAGGTTTATTTCGCAGCACGAGTTTTTGGAGCGCTGCTCCTTCATCAGGTGAGTGCCTGATGAAGGAGCAGCGCTCCGAAAGCTTGTGCTGCCAAATAAACTTGTTGGACTTTAATCTGGTGTTGTGAGACTACTTATTGTGCCTACCCCAGTCCAACGCTGGCAACTCCACATCATAATAAATAATAAGCTTTCCTAAATTACTTAATGTACCTGTATTCTAGCCATTTGTGATTCATGCACTAGCACCAGGTCCTTCTGCACCTCAGAACTCTGCAGTCTCTCGCTATTTAGGTAATATGCTTCTTTTTTTAATCTTCCTGCCAAAATGGACAATTTCATATCTCCTCACATTGTACTTCATTTGTCAGATCTTTGTCCACTCACTTAATCTATGTCCAGTTGTAGCCTGCTTGTGTCCTCGTCACATCTTACCTTCCTACCTATCTTTATGTCATCAGTAAATCTGGCAGCCACCCTTTCATCCAAATCAGTTAGATAAATTGTAAATAATTGAGGTCCAGGCACTGGTCCCTGGCACAGCACTCGTTACATCTTGCCAACCTGAAAAATACCTATTTATGCCTACTCCCTGCTTTCTGTTAGTGAACCAATCTTCTATCCACGTCAACGTGTTACCCTTTGTAACATCAGCTTTTATTTTCTGCAATAACCTTTGATGTAACACTTTACCAAATTCCTTCAGAAAAAGTAAGCACAGCACATCCACCAGTTCCCCTTTAACCATAGCACATGTTTCTTTATCAAAGTACTCCAATAAGTTGGTTAAACAACAAAACTGAGGTCGGGTACCGTTTGGCAGAGTCAAGATTGGGATCCTTCAGAGCTGAGTTTTCATGTACTGAGAGGGGAGAAACAAAATGCAACAGGGCAGCAATGAAGGCTCTTGATGTTTAAGTAGGTGGAATACTTTGGCAGTGGTAGGGGTCTATAAGTATTGAATCCAGTGCAGGGGGTCTGGATTGAGACCACAGGTGGGTGCGGGCTGGGTGGTTAGCTGTGGTGCCACCATACTTGTTTGATTGTGCTACATTCCAAACTTGGCTGCAGTTTGCCACCAGAGGATTTCCCAGCTGGTAGCCAACCAACCTTTGGAGGCAAAGACAGGAAAAGAGCAAAGGGGAAGAGAGGGAACGGAGAACAGGGGAAAAGTATTAAAACGGCCCCATCTCTTGTCCATTGAACTATTCATTAACACACTATCCTGACATTTTGCCTTCCCTTTCAGGGAGACGGTGGCACAGTGGTCTTTTCATTGGACTAGTAATCCACAGAGCCAGAGTAATGCTCTGGGGATCCAGGTTTGAATCCCACCATGGCAAATGGTAAACCACAAGACACAGGAGCAGAAGTAGGCCATTCAGCCCATCGAGTCTGCTCCACCATTCAATGAAATCATAACTGATCTGATATAATCCTCAAATCCACTTTCCTGCCTTATCCCCATAACCCTCGATTCCCTTACCAATTAAAAATCTGTCTATCTCAGCCTTGAACATATGTAACAACCCATCCTTTACAGCTCTCCATGGTAAATAATTCCACAGATTCACTTCCCTCAGAAGAAATTCCTACTCACCTCTGTCAATGGATGACCCCTTACTTTGTCATCATGCCCTCTGGCCCTAGACTCTCCCACAAGGGGAAACAACCTCTCAGCATCTACCCTGTCAAGCCCTCTGAGAATCCTATATATCACGCTAAGGTCACCTCTCATTCTTCTAAATTCTAATGAGTACAGGCCCAACCTACTTAGCCTCATAAGAAAATCCCTCCACATCCGGGATCAACTTATTAAACCTGCTCTGAACTGCCTCCAATGCCAGTATATCTTTCCTTAGATAAGGGGACCTTAAACTGTTCACAGTATTCCAGGTGTGGTGTAACTAGTGCCTTGTATAGTTTAGCAAGACTTCCCTACTTTTATACTCCATTCCCTTTGAAATAAAGACCAACATTCCATTTGCTTTCCCTACTACCTATGCAAATTGCTTGCTAGCTTTTTATGATTTATGCACGAGAACCCCCAAATCCCCCTGTGCTGCAGCTTTCTGCAGTGTTTCTCCATTTAAATCATTTTCAGCTCCTTTATTCTTCCTAGCAAAGTATATTTTCCTACGTTATATTCCATCTGAGGGCAGCAAAGAATGGCACAGTGGTTAGTACCTCACATCTGCCTGACGGGCAAGGCAGATGAACTCAGGGCATGGATGGGTACGTGGGATTGGGATATTATAGCAATTGCTGAAACATGGCTAAGGGAGGGACAGGACTGGCAGCTCAATGTTCCAGGGTACAGATGCTATAGGAAAGATAGACCAGGAGGTGAGAGAGGAGGGGGAGTTGCACTTTTGATTAGGGAAAGCATCACGGCCGTACTGAGGGGGGATATATCCGAGGGTTCGGCCACTGAGTCTATATGGGTAGAACTGAGAAATAGGAAGAGGGAAATCACTTTAATAGGATTGTACTATAGGCCCCCAAATAGTCGGCGGGAAATTGAGGAGCAAATATGTAAGGAGATTACAGATAGCTCCAAAAATAATAGGGTGGTAATAGTCGGAGATTTTAACTTTCCCAACATTGACTGGGACAGCCATAGCATTAAAGGGTTGGATGGAGAGAAATTTGTTGAGTGTATTCAGGAGGAATTTCTCATTCAGTATGTGGATGGCCCGACTGGAGAGGCGACAAAACTTTACCTCCTCTTGGGAAATAAGGAAGGGCAGGTGACAGAAGTGTTAATGGGGGATCACTTTGAGACCAGTGACCATATTCTATTGGCTTTAAGATAGCTATGGAGAATGATAGGTCTGGCCCAAAAGTTAAAATTCTAAATTGGGGCAAGGCCAATTTTGATGGTATCAGGCAGGAACTTTCAAGAGTTAATTGGGGGAGTCTGTGGGAAGGCAAAGGGACGTCTGGTAAGTGGCACGTTTTTAGAAGTGTGTTAACCAGGGTTCAGGATAAACACATTCCTCTTAGAGTGAAGGGCAAGGCTGGCAGAAGTAGGGAACCCTGGATGACTCGGGATATTGAGGCCCTGGTCAAGAAGAAGAAAGAGGCACATGACATGCATAGGCAGCTGGGATCAAGTGAATCCCTTGAAGAGTATAGGGGGTGTAGGGGTAGAGTTAAGAGAGAAATCAGGAGGGCAAAAAGCGGACACGAGATTGTTTTGGCAGATAAGGCAAAGGAGAATCCAAAGAGCTTCTACCAATACATAAAGGGCAAAAGAGTAACAAGGGAGAGAGTAGGGCCTCTTAAGAATCAACAAGGTCATCTATGTGCGGATCCACAAGAAATGGGTGAGATCCTAAATGATTATTTTTCATCAGTATTTACCGTTGAGAAAAGCATGGATGTTAGGGAACTTGGGGAAATAAATAATGATGTCTTGAGGAGTGTACATATTACAGAGAAGGAGGTGCTGGAAGTCTTAAAACGCAGCAAGGTAGATAAATCCCCGGGACCTGATGAAGTGTATCCCAGGACATTGATGGACGCTAGGGAGGAAATTGCGGGTCCCCTAGCCGTCACGGGTGAGGTGCCTGAAGATTGGAGAGTGGCAAATGTTGTCCCTTTGTTTAAAAAGGGCTGCAGGGAAAAGCCTGGGAACTACAGGCCAGTGAGCCTCATATCTGTGGTGGGTAAATTGTTGGAAGGTATTTTGAGAGACAGGATCTACAGGCATTTAGAGACGCAAGGACTAATTAGGGACAGTCAGCATGGCTTCGAGAGTGGAAAATCATGTTTCACAAATTTGATTCTTGAAGGGATAATCAAGAAAGTAGATGAGGGCAGTGCAGTTGATGTTGTTTACATGGACTTCAGCAAGGCCTCTGACATGGTACCGCACGGTAGGCTGTTACATAAGGTTAAATCTCACGGGATTCAGAGTGAGGTATCTAAATGGATACAAAATTGGCTTCTTGACAGAAGCCAGAGGGTGGTTGTAGAGGGTTGTTTTTTCAAACTGGAGGCCTGTGACCAGCAGTGCACCTCAGGGATCAGTCCACTGTTATTGTCATTTATATTAATGATTTGGATGAGAATATAGGAAGCATGGTTAGTAAGTTTGCAGATGACACCAAGATTGGTGGCATAGTGGACAGTGAAGAAAGTTATCTCCAATTGCAACGGGATCTTGATCAATTGGGCCAGTGGGCTGACGAATGGCAGATGGAGTTTAATTTAGACAAATGCGAGGTGATGCATTTTGGTAGGTTGAACCAGGGCAGGACTTACTCAGTTAATGGTAGGGCGTTGGCGAGAGTTACAGAACAAAGAGATCTACGGGTACATGTTCATAGCTCCTTGAAAGTGGAGTCTCAGGTGGACAGAATGGTGAAGGCGGCATTCGGCATGCTTGGTTTCATCGGTCAGAACATTGAATACAGGAGTTGGGACATCTTGTTGAAGTTGTACAAGACATTGGTAAGGTCACACTTGGAATACCGTGTGCAATTCTGGTTATAGAAAGGATATTATTAAACTAGAAAGAGTGCAGAAAAGATTTACTAGGATGCTACCGGGACTTGATGGATTGAGTTATAAGGAGAGGCTGGATAGACTGGGACTTTTTTCTCTGGAGTGTAGGAGGCTGAGGGGTGATCTTATAGAAGTTTATAAAATAATGAGGGGCACAGATCAACTAGATAGTCAAATCTTTTCCCAAAGGTAGGAGAGTCTAAAACTAGAGGGCATAGGTTTAAGGTGAGAGGGGAGAAATACAAAAGTGTCCAGAGGGGCAATTCTTTCACACAGAGGGTGGTGAGTGTCTGGAACAAGCTGCCAGAGGTAGTAGTAGAGGCGGGTACAATTTTGTCTTTTAAAAATCCATGATAGGTATAGAGGGATATGGGCCAAATGCAGGCAATTGGGATTAGCTTAGGGGTTTTAAAAAAGAAGAGGCGGCATGGACAAGTTGGGCCGAAGGGCCTGTTTCCATGCTGTAAACCTCTCTGACTCTATGACACTGCTGTCTCTCAGCACCAGGGGCCCAGATTTGATTCCAGCCTTGGGTGACTGGTTGTGCGAAGTTTGCACATTTTCCCCATGTCTGCATGGGTTTCCTCCAGGTGCTCCAGTTCCCTCCCACAGTCCAAAGATGTGTAGGTTAGGTGGACTGGTCATGCTGAATTGCCCCTTGGTGTCCAAAGATGTATAGATTAGGGGGATTAATGGGATAAATGTGTGGGGTTACGGAATGGGGCAGGGGTTAGGCATGGGTGAAATGCTCTGTTGGAGAGTCAGTCTAGACTCGATAGGTTGAATGGCCTCCTTCTGCACTGGAGGGATTCTATGATCTGCCAAGATTTTGCCCACTCACTTAACCTGTCTATATCTCTCTGTAGACTGTGTCATCCTCACCACATGCCTTCCCACCTATTTTTGTGTCATCCGCAAACTTGGCAATAGTACATTCACTTTCCTTGTCCAAGTCATTAATATATATTGTAAATAATTGTGGCCCGAGCGCTGATCCCTGTGGCACTCCACTAGTTACAGGTTACCATCCTGAAAGTGCCCCTCTTATCCCAACTCTCTGAGTCTATCAGTTAGCCAATCATTTATCCATACTAGTATACTACCCCCAACACCATGGGCTCTTACCCTATTAAGTAGTCTTTTGTGCAGCACCTTATCAAACACTTTTTGGAAATCCAAGTACATTGGAGGATAGGTATCCTGTTCATTACCATTTCAAAGAATTTGAATACATTTGTCAGGCATGATTTCCCCGTCATGAAGCCATACTGAGCCTGCTTGATTATATTTGCAGTTCTAAACACTCCGTTATGACATCCTTTATAATGGGCCCTAACATTTTCCCAAAGACAGAAGTTAAGGTAATTGGCTTATAGATACCTGTTTTTTGGTCTCCCTCCTTTTTAAATAAGGGTGTTACATTAATAGCTTTCCAATCTTCTGCGATTTCTCAGAACTTAAGGATTCTTGGGCGATTAGAACATAGAACATTACAGCGCAGTACAGGCCCTTCGGCCCTCGATGTTGCGCCGACCTGTGAAACCAATCTAAAGCCCCTCTAATCTACACTATTCCAATATCATCCATATGTTTATCCAATAACCATTTGAATGCTCTTAATGTTGACAAGTCCACTACTGCTGCAGGCAGGGCATTCCACGCCCTTACTACTCTCTGAGTAAAGAACCTACCTCTAACATCTGTCCTATATCTCTCACCCCTCATTTAAAGCTATGTCCCCTCGTGTTAGCCATCACCATCCGAGGAAAAAGGCACTCACTATCAATACTACCAATGCATCCACCATCTCTGTAGCTAATTCCTTTTATACCCTGGGATGCAACCCATCAGGTCCAGGGGATATATTTAAAGTTCTTGCTGTCCATTTTTGTATTACTTGCGAGTTTGCCCTCCTTTATCTTCTTCCTCTATTTTTGATCTTTTTTGTTGCTTTTTTAAAACTCTCTCAATTCACTAATCTTTGCCACATTATATGTGTTTCTTTCAGTTTGATATTATCCTTAAGTTCCTTGGTTAACCAT
The DNA here is from genome assembly GCF_964213995.1 of Mustelus asterias. Lineage (NCBI taxonomy): Eukaryota > Metazoa > Chordata > Chondrichthyes > Carcharhiniformes > Triakidae > Mustelus > Mustelus asterias. The sequence continues at coordinate 131,799,455 of NC_135803.1, read as the reverse complement.
GGTTGATTTATTCACTTCATAGAACCCTTCTTTCTCAGCAGGATATATATTTGTTGTGAGTCATGAACTATTTTCATAAATGTCAGGCACTGCTGATCAAGCATTTTTTCTGCTAAACTCCTTTCCCAGCCCACTCCACTCAACTCTGCCTTCATTCTTTTTATAATTACTGTTGTTCAAGTGTAGCACAGTTGTTTTTGACCCAAATTTCTCACCCTCAAACTGAATGCTAAAAAACTGTACCATGTTATGCTCACTGTTTCCGAGGGTAAAAGGATCTTTCACTGGGAGATTGGCTATTAAACTTGCCACATTACCAGATCTAAAATAGCCTGATCCCTGGTTGGATCTACAACATATTGTAATGCTGCCAGACCCTTTTGCTTTGTAAGCTTATATATCCCCCCTCCAGAATCATCCACCCACCCCCTTCACTTCTATTTAGTTTTAAACCCTTTCTATTTCTCCAGTTACGTGTTTTGCAAGAACACTGGTTCAGATGTAGGCTGTTCCTATGGTACAGCCCCCATTTCCCCCAGTACTGATGTCAGTGCCCCACAAACTGAAACTCACTTCTCCCGCACCGGTCTTTGAGCTACTTATATGTATCCTATGCCAATTTGCATGCGGCTCAGATAATAATCCAAAGATTATTAACTTGGAGTCTCTGCTGTTTAATTTAGTGTCTAGCTCCTCAAACTCTCCCTGCAGAACCTATTCCCTTGTTCTACCTGTGACGTTGGTACCTACATGAACCACGACAACAGGATCCTCCCGCCTCCCACTGCAAGATCCTCTCCAGCCCAGAGCAAATGTCCCAAACCCTGGCCACAGCGAAAAACCGCACCGACCTCCTCAGAAGACAAACACGGGACACGGTGGACAGAGTACCCTTCGTCGTCCAGTACTTCCCCGGAGCGGAGAAGCTACGGCATCTCCTCCGGAGCCTTCAACATGTCATTGATGAAGACGAACATCTCGCCAAGGCCATCCCCACACCCCCACTTCTTGCCTTCAAACAACCACGCAACCTCAAACAGACCATTGTCCGCAGCAAACTACCCAACCTTCAGGAGAACAGTGACCACGACACCACACAACCCTGCCACAGCAACCTCTGCAAGACGTGCCGGATCATCAACACGGATGCCATCATCTCACGTGAGAACACCATCTACCAGGTACACGGTACCTACTCTTGCAACTCGGCCAACGTTGTCTACCTGATACGCTGCAAGAAAGGATGTCCCGAGGCATGGTACATTGGGGAAACCATGCAGACGCTACGACAACGGATGAATGAACACCGCTCGACAATCACCAGGCAAGACTGTTCTCTTCCTGTGGGGGAGCACTTCAGCAGTCACGGGCATTCAGCCTTGGATCTTCAGGTAAGCATTCTCCAAGGCGGCCTTCACGACACACGACAGCGCAGAGTCACTGAGCAGAAACTGATAGCCAAGTTCCGCACACATGAGGACGGTCTAAACCGGGATGTTGGATTTATGTCACATTATCAGTAACCCCCACAGCTTGCCTCCTGGACTTGCACAATTTCACAAGCTGTACTGTCTGGAGACAATACACATCTCTTTAACCTGTGTTGAATGCTCCCTCCACCCACATTGTCTGTACATTTAAGACCTGGCTGGCTGTAGAGATTTGCATTCTAATCAGTATTCTGTAATTTGATTTCTGTGTCTGTGCCCTGTTTGAGAACAGAGACCACTCCATCTGACGAAGGAGCATTGCTCCGAAAGCTTATGGTATTTGCTACCAAATAAACCTGTTGGACTTTAACCTGGTGTTGTGAGACTTCTTATCAAGCAAGTAATACAGCCATCTTGAAATTCAAATTCAATGAAGACCTAAAATTAAAAGTCTAATGGTGACCATGAAACCATTATTGATTGTTGCAATCCATCTGCTTCATTAATGCCCTTTTGGGAAGGAAATCTGCTGTCCTTACCTGGTCCAGCCTACATATGATTCAAGACTCTTAAACGCCCTCTGAAGTAGCCACTGAGAAAGCTCAGCAAGCCACTCAATTCAAGGACCACCAGGGATGGGCAATCCAGGATGGGCAATGAATATTGGCCAGCCAGCAACACCTACATCCCATAGAGAAATAAAAACCCAACTGCCCAATTCCTTGCTCTTCTCAGAGACATAAAATGATTGCAGCACAGAAGGTGGCTATTCTGGCCATCATATCCACGCCTGTTCAGTACATGAGCAATTCAGCTAGTCCCACTCCCACATCGTTTCCCTTACAAATTCTCTCTTCAGGCACTTATCCGATTCGCTTTTGAAAGCCATAACTGAATCTTCCTCCACCACATTTCCTGATAGCGTATTCGAGATCCTGCCCACCCACTACCATTGCTGCCTCGCAGCACCAGGGATCCGGGTTCGATTCCCAGCCTGGGTCACTGTCTGTGCGGAATCAGCAAGTTCTCCCCGTGTCTGCGTGGGTTTCCTCCCACTGTCCAAAAGATGTGCTGTTTAGGTGCATTGGCCATAAAAATTCTCCCTCAGTGTACCCAAACAGATGCCGGAGTGTGGTGACTAGGGGCTTTTCGCAGTAACTTCGTTGCAGTATTAATGTAAGCCTACTTCTGACAATAATAAAATAAACTTTATAAAACACTGCGTGAACTGTTTTTTCTCACTTTGGTCAAAAAAACAAAGACCTTAGTGTCCTTTGGTTCTTGACCCTTCCAATGGAAACAGATTCTCTCCAATTACCCTGACGAGATCCCTCAGGAGTTCAAACACTCGAGTCTCCTTTCAACAATGCCTTCTCGGAGAAGAACCCCAGCTTTTCCAATCTGTAACTGAGATATCAACATCCCTGCACCCTCTGCAAAGTTTTCACATCCTTCCTAAAGTGTGAAACCCACAATTGGACACAATACTCCAGTTGTGGTGGAACCAGTGTTGATGAAGGTTCATCATAACTTCCTTACTTTTGCGTTCTATGTCTTGAGTTTTAAAGCCCAGGATCCATATGCCTTGTAATCATTCTCCCTCCTAGTCACTCCTCTCAATCTGCAGCTTAAAAATTGAAGTTGGCATTAATTTCACATTGCTGTGAACCTGGAGTCACATATAGGCCAGACCAGGTAAGGATGGCAGATTTCCTTCCCCAAAGGACATTAGTGAACCAGATGGGTTTTTCAGATAATCGACGATGGTTTCATGGGCATCAGTAGACACTTAATTCCAGATTTTTATTGCATTCACCACCTGCCCTGGTGGGATTCGACCAGAGGCACAGGAGATGAACTGGTAACTTGACAAAAATTGTACTTCCAACTTCCAATCAACCAATCTCATTTTAAATGCTTATATCTACATTAACAGTGCCTCTGTAAAATTAATCATGCTGCAATGGCACCCTTCCACTAATAGGGGCACTGTAGCCCCATCACTAGTAGGGGAGAATAATTGCTGCAAGACAAATACACATTGAGTACCTAATAAATATGAATCTAGAATAGAAATATGTAAATAAGAACAGGCATGCCCCGAGTCCTGTACATGCAACCTCTAGCCCTGCGTTACCATCCAGTGGCCTGGCGCGCATGCGCACACTTGATTCTTTTGGGGTCAGTGCTCCAATTTCCATTACACTTTGGATGAAAATGTGCTGACTGATTTCACACCTAGATATCATTTTGAGATTTTGTCCCCTTGTTCTGGATTCCTCCACCAGAGAAGGCAGTTTTTCTGTATCTATTCCTATCTAATCCTTTTGCCATTTTAAACACCTCGGTTGGATCTCTTTTCAACTACCTGTACTCAAATACAAGCCAAGTTTATGTAACCTGTCTTCACATTATCATTCTGTCAATATAATGTTTAAATATAAATCTGGTGAAGCTGTGCAGCACCATTCAAGCCAATACAATATGGTGTGGCACAGAGGTTAGCACTGCTTCCTCAGAGCCAGGGACCCGGGTTCAATTGCAGCCTTGGGTGACTGTGTGGAATTTGCACATTGTCCCAGTGTCTGCGTGAGTTTCCTCTGGGTGCTCTGGTTTCCCCTCTCAGTCCCAAGATGTGTAGGTTAGATAGATTAGCCATGGTAAGTGTGAGAGGTTAAAGTTTATTTATTAGTCACAAGTAAGGCTTACATTAACACTGCAATGAAGTTACCGCAAAATTCCCCTAGTCGCCACAGTCTGGCGCCTTTTCAGGTCAATGCACCTAACCAGCACATCTTTCAGAATGTGGGAGGTAACAGGAGCACCCGGAGAAAACCCACACAGACACAGGGAGAACGTGCAAACTCCACACAGACAGTGACCTAAGCCAGGAATCAAACCTGGGTCCCTGGCGCTGTGAAGCAGCAGTGCTAAGGTTATAGGGATAGGGCAGGGAAGAGGGCCTAGGTAAGATACTCTTTCAGTGAGTCAGTGCAGACTCAATGTGCTGAATGGCCTCTTCTGCACTGCAGGGATTCTTTGATATAATTGGACATGCAGTGTACACTGTACCCCAGGTGGGACAATACAACATATGGCTCTATAGAACTGAAGCATAACTTCCTCAGATAAAGGGCAAAATCTCAGCAGTCTTTTTGATTACTTCCTGTGTCTTTTAGTGATTTATGTACTGAAACTCTTGCTCTTCCACAGTTACTGGCTTCTCGCCATTAAGAAAATACTCAAATTTGTCTCTCTCAGCTCCCAAGAGTAAATGGCTTCATATTTTCTTTCATTGAAAAAGAAAAAAGAGTTGCATCTATATGGCATTTTTCATGATCATCTTGTCTCAGAGCACTTTACAATGAAGTTCTTTTTGAAGTGTAGTCATTATTATGATGTTGGAAATGCAGCAGTCAATGTGCACACAGCAAACTCCCACAAACAGAAATGTGATATTGTCCAGATAATTAGTTTTCTTTTGTGTAATGTTGAACTTCACTTGTCATTTCTTTGCCTACTGACAAGTGTGTTCCTTTGGACCAACCTCTCTCACATGCACACCTGTCTTTGTCCCGATCTCAATTGCCATGAAATATTAGAGAATTGAACGTCCAAGTCATTGATCTATATGATGTAAAGCTGAGATCCCAAGTACGGGTCCCTGGGGAACATAACGTGTCACATCCTGCCAATCTGAGTAAGTTTTCTTTATCTCTACTCAGTCTCCTACCCCTCGACAAAGTTGCAACACATGTCGCAAAGTTGCCTCAAATTTCATTTTTTTATTCATTCATGGGATGTAGGTGTCAATGGCTGGAGGGCATTTAAGAATCAACTACATTGCTGTGGATTTGGAGTCACATGTAGGCCAGATCAGGTAATGATGGCAGATTTTCTTCCCTAAAGGACATTAGTGAGTCAGGTAGGTTTTCCCAACAATCGACAATGGTTTCATGGCCACCAAAAAATTCTTAATTCCACATTTTTATTGAATTCACTATCTGCCCTGGTAGGATTTGAACCCAGGTCCCTAGAGCATTGGCCTGGGTCTCTTCTTTGCTAGTCCAGTGACAAAAGGGAACAAAAGGGTTGTCAGGGGAAAAAAAAAAATCGGACCTCTCAGGGACAAAAGTGGGGAATTATGCTTTGAGCCCAAAGAAGTAGGGGAGATCCTAAATGAATACTTTGCGTCGGTATTCACAAAGGAGAGGGATGTGTTGACTGGGAGTGTCTCAGAGGGGAGTGTTGAACCGTTAGAGAAAATCTCCATTACAAGGGAGAAAGTGTTAGGTTTTTTAGATAATATAAAGACTGACAAATCCCCAGGGCCTGATGGAATCTATCCAAGGCTGCTCGGGGAGATGAGAGATGAAATCGCTGGGCCTCTGACACAAATCTTTGTCTCGTCACTGGACATAGGTGAGGTCCCAAAGGATTGGAGGATAGCTAATGTGGTCCCATTATTTAAGAAGGGTAGGAAGGATTATCCGGGAAATTATAGGCCGGTGAGCTTGACGTCCGTGGTAGGGAAGTTGTTGGAGAGGATTCTTAGAGATAGGATGTATGCGCATTTAGAAAGGAATAAACTCATTAATGATAGCCAGCATGGTTTTGTGAGAGGGAGGTCATGCCTCACTAACCTGGTGGAGTTTTTTGAAGAAGTTACTAGAATGGTTGACGAGGGAAGGGCCGTGGATGTCGTCTATATGGACTTTAGTAAAGCGTTTGACAAAGTACCTCATGGTAGGTTGGTGCAAAAGGTTGGATTTCATGGGATAAAGGGGGAGGTGGCTAGATGGGTGGAGAACTGGCTTGGTCACAGAAGACAGAGGGTGGTAGTGGAAGGGTCTTTTTCCGGCTGGAGGCCTGTGACTAGTGGTGTTCCGCAGCATTCTGTATTGGGACCTCTGCTGTTTGTGATTTATATAAACGATCTGGAAGAAGGTGTAACTGGGGTGATCAGTAAGTTTGCAGAAGACATGAAATTGGCTGGACTTGCAGATAGTGAGGAACATTGTCAGAGGCTACAGAAGGATATAGATAGGCTGGAAATTTGGGCAAAGAAATGGCAGATGGAGTTCAATCCAGATAAATGCGAAGTGATGCATTTTGGTAGAGCTAATGTAGGGGGGAGCTATGCGATAAATGGCAGAACCATAAAGGGTGTAGATACGCAGAGGGACCTGGGTGTGCAAGTCCACAGATCCTTGAAGGTGACGTCACAGGTGGAGAAGGTGGTGAAGAAGGCATATGGCATGCTTGCCTTTAGAGGACGGGGCATAGAGTATAAAAGTTGGGGTCTGATGTTGCAGATGTATAGAACGATGGTTCGGCTGCATTTGGAATACTGCATCCAGTTCTGGTCGCCACACTACCAGAAGGACGTGGAGGCTTTAGAGAGAGTGCAGAGGAGGTTTACCAGGGTGTTGCCTGGTATGGAGGGGCTTAGTTATGAGGAGAGATTGGGTAAACTGGGGTTGTTCTCACTGGAAAGATGGAGGATGAGGGGAGATCTAATAGAGGTGTATAAAATTATGAAAGGCATAGATAGGGTGAACGGTGGAAGCTTTTTCCCAGGTCGGTGGTGACGTTCACGAGGGGTCATAGGTTCAAGGTGAGGGGGGGAGGTTTAACACGGATATCAGAAGGACATATTTTATACAGAGGGTGGTGGGGGCCTGGAATGCACTGCCAGGCAAGGTGGTGGAGGCGGGCACACTGGGAACGTTTAAGACTTATCTAGATAGCCATATGAACGGAGTGGGAATGGAGGGATACAAAAGAATGGTCTAGTTTGGATGAGGGAGCGGCGCGGGCTTGGAGGGCCGAAGGGCCTGTTCCTGTGCTGTATTGTTCTTTGTTCAATACCACTCTGTCATCAACCCCCCCGCCCACCCCACCCCACCCCAACCCCCTTTCCACTGTTGCCATAGTCTCTTCTTCAGAAACCTTACCAATGCCTTCTGGAAGCTCAAGTAGATAATATCCATAGACAAATCCTGATCCATCATGTTACTGATTTGTTCAAAAATTTCAACTAGATTTCAGATCGGATTTACTTGTTACACAACTACCATTTCCTCACGGCTAATTAAATTAAGCCAATGAAGTTAATGAGCCCACGCCCCATTTTGCTACTCTAATATATTTATAAAAATCTTCCCTTTCAGATTCACCAGTCCAAGTTTTTTTAAATACGGCCCTTTTGCACTGCTTATTGCTTCCTTTGTCTCCCTTTTTACAGCTTGGCCAATTGACTGGGTTTCAACATTTCTTTGCATTTGTCTAAGCCTTTTAAGCTTGATACTATCTCTTACTTAAATTTATTGACAACAGTTGCTTAGCTGCAGAAGTTGAATTTTTGCCTTTTAAGGGCATGATCATACCAAACATGTATTTGAATACCTCCCACTATTTGTCTGCAGGTTTACCCACTAATAGTTCAGCACAGTTTACTGCTGTCAATTTAAGTTTCCATCCTTTTGTGATTTTCTTTACTCAACTTAAAAACCTGTATCCTCCTTTCAAACTCAATCAAATTAAATTTAAATATTAATGTCACACTAGGCTTACATTAACACTGCAATGAAGTTACTGTGAAAATCCCCTAGTCGCCACATTCTGGAGCCTGTTCAGGTACACTGAAGGAGAATTTAGCGTGGCCAACGCACCTAACCAGCACGTCTTTTGGATTCAATTATATTATGGTATACTGTTCATAGGATGCTTGTTAACTAGTTCTGGCTCATTATTCATTGCTAAATCTAGTATGGCATGTTTCATTTTCGATTCCAAACCTTGTCCCGAATGCATTCCAGAAATTTGCTGCCTTTGTGACTTATGCTTCTCCCTGTCTGTGTGAAAATTAAATTCACCCATTATAACCACAACATTGCTTTTGCTACACTTTCCTTGAACTCAATAACATTGCATCACTAAATCACTCACTGCAGACAATTCCCACTGGAGTCCTGTGTCTTTTGCTGTGTCTTCATTGTGCCCAGTGTCTCCGCTGCCTTTTCACCCTTGCTCAAGTCTTTGTTTTCCCACTGTAATTTTGCCTTCTATTGATATTGTTACTCCACCTCCTTTCCCAACATCCCTGTCCTTCTTAAAGATTGTGTAGTCTGGGATATTTGGCACCAAGTGATGCTCAGATTGTGTTGGGTCTCTGTAATAGCATACATCATTTAAGCCAATTGGTGACAAAAATAAACTATGCAGTGAGCTGCAATGTTCTGGAGTCACTATCTGAAAGGGTGATGGAAGCAGATTCGAGAATAACTTTCAAAAGGGAATTGGATAAGTACTTGGAGAAAACAATTGCTGGGCTATGGGGGAATAGCAGGGAAGTGGGACTAATCAATAGTTCATTGAAAGAGCTGTCACAGACAAGATGGGCTGAATAGCCTCCTTTTAAACTAGATTGTTTGGTGATTGTCTTCCAGATGAATTTGTGCACCGGATTTATATTAATTCTATGCCCCATTCTTTTGTATAGTACTTTTTATCTGGTTAACCGCCCCCATTTGTTGTTGATGTGCTGTAAATTTTTATCTTTGTTACTCTGGTTTTATTTTTCAGGTATTTTATCAATTGCTATAATATTTTCTGTACCTGAAGTATTTATTGCATTACTTGTTATACTTTAATCTTGGTCTCTCTATCTCGTTATCTTTAGGTTACTATACTTCTACTTGAACTCTCCCGACATTCGCTAGTTTAATGTCCTATCCACTGTGTATCCTTGCACATAGGACATTCATGTAAGCTAAGCTTGTGCCCATCCCAGTAACATAGCTCATTCCTCTCCCATTACTGATACCAGTATCCTGTACTCCCCTTTCCACACCAGCCGTTCAGTCATATATTTACCCTCCAGATTCATTCAACACTATGCCAATTAGCACACGGATCAGGAAACAATTCCTTTTGAACAGCCTCCTGGTCTCAGGTGCCTTGCGAAGCATTTTGGCTGTCCTTCAAGTAGCCTTTCTCCTTATCCTCATGGGTAAATGATACCTGTTGAACAAGATCAGATTTAAGGCTTCTCTGTGTATTCCACATACACGGTGAAGGACTCTTTCATTTTCGCAAGACTATATAGAGTCATAGAGGTTTACAGCATGGAAACAGGCCCTTTGACTCAATTTGTCCATGCCACCCTTTTGTTAAAACCACTAAGCTAGTCCCAATTGCCCACATTTGGCCCATATCCCTCTACACCCATCTTACCCATGTAACTGTCTAAATGCTTTTTAAAAGACAAAATTGTACCCACCTCTACTACTGCCTATGGCAGCTCGTTCCAGACACTCACTACCCTGTGTGAGAAAAAATTGCCCCTCTGGACACTTTTGCATCTCTCCCCTCAAACCTATACCGTCTAGTTTTAGACTCCCTTACCTTTGGGAAAAGATGTTGACTATCTAGCTGATCTATGCCCCTCATTATTTTATAGACCTCTATAAGATCCCCCCCAAGTCTCCTATGCTCCAGGGAAAAAGGTTCCAGTGTATCCAGCCTCTCCTTATAACTCAAACCATCAAGTCCCAATAGCATCCTAGTAAATCTTTCCTGCACTCTTTCTAGTTTAGATGACTGAACTGTATACAGTATTCCAAGTGTAACCTAACCAATGTCTTGTACAACATCAACAAGACGTCCTAACTCCTGTAGTCAATGTTTTGACCAATGAAACCAAGCATGCCGAATGCCTTCTTCACCACTCTGTCCACCTGTGACTCCACTTTCAAGAAGCTATGAACCTATACCCCGAGATCTCTGTGACCCTATACATCAACAGCAACACTGTGCCAAAGATAACAAGGACACTTATGTCAAACTCCTATTTATTGACTACAGCTCAGCCTCCAACACTATTATTCCCACGAAACTCATCTTCAAACTCCATGGCCTGGGCCTCGGCACCTCCCACTGCAACTGGATCCTGAACTTCCTAACTCACAGACCACAATCAGTAAGGATAGGCAACAACACCTCCTCCACAATCATCCTCAACACCGGTGCCCCACAAGGCTCAGCCCCCTACTATACTCCTTATACACCTCTGACTATACACCTGTGGCCAAATTCCCCTCCAATTCGATTTTCAAGTTTGCTGATGACACCACCGTAGTGGGTCGGATCTCAAACAATGATGAGACAAAGTACAGGAATGAGATAGAGAATCTGGTGAACTGGTACGGCAACAGTAATCTCTCCCTCAATGTCCAACAAAACAAAGGAGATTGTCATTGACTTCAGGAAGCGTAAAGGAGAACATGCCCTGTCTACATCAACGGGAACAAAGTAGAAAGGGTCGAGAGCTTCAAATTTTTAGGTGTCCAGATCACCAACAACCTGTCCTGGTCCCCCCCTGCTGACACTATAGTTAAGAAAGCCCACCAATGCCTCTACTTTCTCAGAAGACTAAGGAAATTTGGCATGTCAGCTATGACTCTCACCAACTTTTACAGATGCACCATAGAAAGCATTCTTTCTGGTTGTATCACAGCTTGGTATGGCTCCTGGTCTGCCCAAGACCGCAAGGAACTTCAAAAGGTCGTAAATGTAGCCCCATCCATCGTGCAAACCAGCCTCCCATCCATTGACTCTGTCTACACTTCCCGATGCCTCGGCAAAGCAGCCAGCATAATTAAGGATCCTATGCACTCCGGACATTCTCTCTTCCACCTTCTTCCTCCGGAAAAAAGATATAAAAGTCTGAGGTCACGTACCAACCGACTCAAGAACAGCTTCTTCCCTGCTGCTGTCAGACTTTTGAATGGACTTGCCTTGCATTAAGTTGATCTTTCTCTATGCCCTAGCTATGACTGTAACACTACATTCTGCACTCTCTCGTTTCTTTCTCTATGAATGGTATGCTTTGTCTGTATAGCATGCAAGAAACAATACTTTTCACTGTGTTAATACATGTGACAATAATAAATCAAATCAAAGTCAAATCAATGTGCTCCTTCTGCATTATGAGCCTATTCACTCGTGCTGCTCAAGGAAGACATGGACATTTATGCAGTGTTACTATATTTAAAGTAAAGTTTATTTATTAGTCATAAGTAGGCTTACATTCACACTGCAATGAAGTTACTGTGAAAATTCCCTAGTTGCCACACTCTGGCGCCTGTTCGGGTATACTGAGGGAGAATTTAGCATGGCCGATGCATCTAACCTGCACATCTTTGGACTGTGGGAGGAAACCCACGCAGACGCGGGGAGAATGTTCAAACTCCACACAGACAGTGATCCAAGCCGGGAATCGAACCCAGATCCCTGGTGCTGTGAGGCAGCAGCGCTAACCACTGTGCCATCCCATATCATGGCAATCTCGACACACCATGTACTGAATCTGCATTCATTGAACTTAGCAACTCGAGTAGCATTCAGCTTTAATAACACTATGTATGCCCAAATAGATGGTGTTGCAATGGGTTCCTGTCTAGGCCCAGCTCTCACTAATATTTTCATCTGTTTGCACGAGAAACACATTGTTGATGGACTGTCCCCTAACTTTCTACCCTTACATGTTTCCGATAAGTAGATGACATGTTTGCTATATTTGAACCTGCAGCCTCATATAAGAATTTCCTTACACACCTCAATGTGCTCCATCCAGTACTCAAATCCATCTTTAAAATGAAACAGTCCAACCAGCTAACTTTCCTCGACAACTAATTGGGAAATACACTCATGGTTCTTTACTTCAGTCCACCAGAAGCCAACCTTCATCGGTTAATAGACGTGTTGGAATTCCTACAGCTCCACACGCTGCAAGATTAGCCTCATTGGCAATCTTGTAAATAGGGCCCAATCCACTTTGATTAGCTCTACCCCACCTTGACCCCTTTGTTTTCATTTCATTTATTTTTAAATTGTTCTCTACCTTTTATTTCTTTATTGTCTTCTGTATTTTTCTTTCCCCCCACACTCTTTCCCCCATTTTACCCCCCTTTATCTCAATTTAATCTCTCTCCCACTCATTTCCCCCCTCATCTTCATCTGTCACAGCTTACCCTCTGATTTCAGTTTCTCTGCCGTTTGGCCATTCACACCTTGTATTCTCTCTATGGACTGCCATTAGCAGCCTTTCCCCTTGTTTTTGTGGCTATGACTCATTTCACATTCCCTCACCCTGCAGTATAAATATCTCCCACTTTCTCTGCCTTTTAGCTTTGACAAAGGGTCATCTGGACTCGAAACGTCAGCTCTTTTCTCTCCTTACAGATGCTGCCAGACCTGTTGAGATTTTCCAGCATTTTCTCTTTTGGTTTCACTTGCTCACCATGCAAGCTGAATGTCAAAATAGGGTACAAAGCTATACTGTGGGATAATGGCTACCACAAATAGACTTTTGCTCACTGTGTATCACACATACTTATGAATAGAAACATAGAAACATAGAACATAGCAACATAGAAACATAGAAAACAACAGCACAAAACAGGCCCTTCGGCCCCACAAGTTGTGCCGAACATATCCCTACCTTTTAGGCCTACCTATAACCCTCCATCCCATTAAGTCCCATGTACTCATCCAGGAGTCTCTTAAAAGACCCTATTGAGTTCGCCTCCACCACCACTGACGGCAGCCGATTCCACTCGCCCACCACCCTCTGTGTGAAAAACTTCCCCCTAACATTTCCCCTGTACCTACACCCCAGCACCTTAAACCTGTGTCCTCTCGTAGCAGCCATTTCCACCCTGGGAAAAAGCCTCTGAGAGTCCACCCGGTCTATGCCTCTCAACATCTTATATACCTCTATTAGGTCTCCTCTCATCCTACGTCTCTCCAAGGAGAAAAGACCGAGCTCCCTCAGCCTATCCTCATAAGGCATGCCACTCAATCCAGGCAACATCCTTGTAAATTGCCTCTGCACCCTTTCAATCTTTTCCACATCCTTCCTGTAATGAGGCGACCAGAACTGAGCACAGTACTCCAAGTGGGGTCTGACGAGGGTCTTATATAGCTACATCATTATCCCCGGACTCCTAAACTCAATCCCTCGATTGATAAAGGCCAGCACACCATACGCCTTCTTAACCACCTCCTCCACCTGCGGGGCCGATTTTAGAGTCCTATGGACCCAGACCCCAAGGTCCTTCTGATCCTCTACAGCACTAAGAGTCTTTCCCTTTATTTTGTACTCCTTCATCCCATTTGACCTGCCAAAATGGACCACTACGCATTTATCTGGGTTGAAGTCCATCTGCCACTTCTCCACCCAGTCTTGCATCCTATCTATGTCCTTCTGTAACTTCTGACATCCCTCCAGACTATCCACAACCCCACCAACCTTCGTGTCGTCGGCAAACTTACCAACCCATCCCTCCACTTCCTCATCCAGGTCATTTATGAAAATGACAAACAGCAAGGGTCCCAGAACAGATCCCTGGGGCACACCACTGGTGACCGACCTCCATTTAGAAAAAGACCCATCTATACACACTCTCTGCCTCCTTTGGGCAAGCCAGTTCTGGATCCACAGGGCAGCAGCCCCTTGGATCCCATGCCCTCTCACTTTTTCTAGAAGCCTTGCATGGGGGACCTTATTGAACGCCTTGCTAAAATCCATATAAACCACATCTACCGCTTTCCCTTCGTCAATGTGTTTAGTCACATTTTCGAAGGCCGCCATTTTCAGATTTGAAAAGTGCTCAGTCTACATATACTTACCCTGGAAGGGTAAAGTATTTCAAAAATTTGAGCAACAGGTGAAGCTAGCCATTTTGCACTGCTACTATGTAGTCGCAACATGAGAGGCATTTTCCACTAACAGCATACTGCCATTAAGCCAAAAAGACATTCTGCCTACCACGCAAATAAATAACGTGATATATAAATTTCAGCACCGATGCAATGTAGATGTGTCAGCCATACATCCCAATGACTAGTGGATCATATCAAACATCCCTTCAGTGGTTTATGAGCAGAGCACCGATTGTACTCAACTAACCCAGGCTTGCGAAACTTAGAACATAATGTTTAATGTTGGATGTGATTCAGCAATTGGGCAGCATTTGCTGAACAATCCCAAGTAATTACACTAATAACCAATTTAAGTTGGGATTGCAATGTAGCTTGTGTGAAACTACATATATTAGGAATATAGGACTTAGAACAGGAGTAAGCCAGTCAGCCCTCTGAGTTGAATTCAATAAGATCATGGCTGATCTGATTGAGGTCTCAATTTCACTCTCCTGTCTGCCCGCCACTGTATTGTCTATCAAAAATCTGTCTAACTCTGCCTTGAATAAATTCAATGGCCCAGCCTCCACTGCTTTCTGGGGAAGAGAATTACACGTATGAATGACTCACATGTTCTCTGAAGGCAAAAGTAATATGTCTGCATATCTGCACTTTTTTTGAATAAACAAAAGCATGGGGGAACAATAGCTCCTTGGTGCAATTTCCATGGCAATGTCCCAACCAATCAGAACCAACCTGCCAATTAACAAGTGCAGTAAGGAGTCTAACAACACCAGGTTAAAGTCCAACAGGTTTATTTGGTAGCAAACGCCACTAGCTTTCGGAGCGCTGCTCCAAAAGCCAGTGGCGTTTGCTACCAAATAAACCTGTTGGACTTTAACCTGGTGTTGTTAAGACTCCTTACTGTGTTTACCCCAGTCCAAAGCCAACATCTCCACATAATTAACAAGTGCCCCTTTTCCCATGCATTATAAATAGTTGTTCCTTTCGAAATTTGGCACTCTTGCATCTATCCTGATGAGTGCAAAATTAAAAACTTTGACAACATATCCTTTTTTGCAGCAATATCCTAGTTCAGTTCTACCAAGTGAATATTCTTCCTCCTCTCTGCCTCTACTAAGTTTCTCCTACTCTGCTGAGTTAGTTACCTACTCCTCTATCTCTGCATTCTGACTTGCATTATGGAGTAAACATTTGAGATATTCTGACCTTTCCCTTATGTCATTGAGCTGGAATATGAGTTAGAAACGATCACCCAAGGCAGAGTCAAAATATTTCCCAACAATAGGGGCAGCACGTTGGCACAGTGATTAGCCATCCTTAGTTTCAGACTTGTCCCGTTACCACCACCTTGTGTCCTGCTATTGTCCTGAGTATAACTTAAGTCACTCCAGCCTTCCACCCCATCTCAGATCTTGCCTTTCCTCCCACCCTTTCCCTGTCTCTGTGTTTGCAATGACAATTTTCCAGGTCTGGCACAAGATCTGAAATGTTGAGACTCTCTCTCGCATGGATGCTTCCTGACTTGATGAGTATTTCCAGAAATTTACTTATATGACTGAGTTTCTCCAATCTTTCCTCAAAACTGAAAAATATCAGGTTTGTAAATCTTCACTCTCCCCATGGACATGATAACTTTAATAAAAGATCCCCAAAACAAGACAATATTTTAACTCCATCCTAACCAAATAAAGGTTTCATATTAACAATTTTCTTTTGTACTCAAAAAAAATCTATGAACTCATATGCTTTTATATAAATAAAAAGTATGAAATGTCCTCCCTCTTATTTGCATTGAAACCACAAATCTCTCTGCTCTTCAATTCTAACTTTCTCCTCTCAGCTTCCAAAAAGTATAACTCATCTTGCCTTACACTAACTTTCATTTGACATTAATCTGCCCACTCCATTCATCCACATACTCCTGAAGTCGTTGACAGTCTTCTTGGCAATGAGCCACCTTTTTTTCTCCCAAATACTAATCATTTACACCCTGCCTTTACCAAATAATTGAAATTATTTTTTTTCCTCCACAGAAATTATGTTAAATAGAATGTCACTTCAATTCAAAGCGAGAGGTTCTCCCAATTCACAGAATTGCATTATTATTAAGCACATTCAATAAGACATGTCGACATTAGTCACTCTATAGCACAAGAACATGAACAAGGGCTATACCACTGATAACTTTGCAGCCATGTAGGATTGTAGGCTGAATCTGGTGTAGTTTTAGAGGTGCAATTCTGCCAGTGGATGCTTAAAAGATAAAGGACATACCTATCTAAGCTGCAACAATAATAAACGAGGAAGCTACTTTTCCAAGTTAAACAAACAAAAATGTTATAATTAAATAAAGTTTCTAAGGTAGCTGGCCCTTGACTTACCTTGTGGTGAATGGCCATTTCCCACCATCACTTAAATCATATAAAATCCATAATTATATCACAAATTAATGAGAGAGCAATTAAAAATGCCATTTTTATAAGTTCACCTTATTTTGTTTAAACCACGACACTGCAAGTACAACACAACCAGTTTTACCAAATAGGAGTGTATTGGGTTTCCAAATGAAACACAAGGTTGGCAGTTGAGCATAGTCTCTGCAAGTGAGTCACAACTCGAATAGCTCTTTTAGACCATAAAAGGAATGTTAAATACAAAGGCACAATTTACCGCAAGCATCTCAATGGCCATAACTACATCACTCACTCCAGGCAAATAACCAACATGCTACAAGATCCTCTTCATCACAACATGGGAAATAACACGAACAACTTCATCCAATGAAAATCAGGATGGGCGTTTCACCACAGAGAAAAAAAAATCAAGAAGTTTCAGCATCAAGTATATTTTTTATTTAAAAATCAATTAAGCAGTGCGGTTAGCAAGTCCAGATTAATAGCCATCTGTAACTGAGCAATTCCATCAGTAAAAGTAATTTTAGTTTTTTTGACTTATTAAATTGAAAAAGTAAAGACAGAAAATAGCTGGAAATAAGCTTTAAGTAGTACTGGCGTTTAGTCAGTTTAATAACATATTAAAGCATTTAATTTTAAAAATTTGATGGATAATATTTATAAAATGCTTGCAAATACTAGGATAACATGTATGCAAGTCAGATTCTTAGATTTTCTTCAATGCGTGCTGCTTACATCAGGATGAAAGCAAAATGAACAAACCACACATTCGAGCAGGAGCCATACCAAGCTGTGATACAACCAGAAAGAATGCTTTCTCTGGTATATCTGTAGACGTTGCTGACAGCTGTAGCTGACATGCCAAATATCCTTAGTTTTGAGAAAGTAGAGGTGATGGTGGGCTTTCTTAACTATAGTACAGCATGGAGGGACCAGGACAGGTTGTTGGTGATCTGGACACTTAAAAACTTGAAGCTCTTGACCATTTCTACTTCATTCCCATTGATGTAGACAGGGGCATGTCCTCCACTATGCTTCTTGAAGTTGATGACTATTTCCTTCGTTTTGTTGGCATTGAAGGAGAGATTATTGTCATCGCACCAGTTCACCAGATTCTCTATCACATTCCTGTACTCTGTCTTGTCATTGTTTGAGATCCAACCCACTATGGTGGTTGTGGTAAATCACTGTTAAGCTTATTGCCTGTGTGTGTGTGTGTGACATGCCTGGGCATGCCCCTGCCGGCCCTGCCCGAGACTCCTCCCCCCCTGGTCCAGGTATAAAGGTGACTGCTCCCAACCCCCCTGCCTCAGTCACTGGACCAGTTCATCAGCATGGGTGTGCTCCAAGTCTTTTGCGAATAAAAGCCTATTTGTTCTTGCATACAAACTAGTCTTTGCTTGATTGATAGTGCATCAGTGGTGTCACCAGCAAACTTGAAAATCGAGTTGGAGGGGAATTTGGCCACACAGTCATAGGTGTTTAAGGAGTATAATAAAGAACTGATGACACAGCCTTGTGGGGCATCGGTGTTGAGAATGATCATGGAGGAGGGGTTGTTGCCTATCCTTACTGATGACGGTCTGTTGGTTAGGAAGTTCAGGATCCAGTCGCAGAGGGAGGAGCTGAGCCCGAGGCCATGGAGTTTGGAGATGGGTTTCTTAGGAACAATGGTGTTGAAGGCCAAGCTGTAGTCGATAAATAGGAGTCTGACGTAGGTGTCTTTGTTACTTAGGTGTTCCAGGGTTGAGTGCAGGGCCAGGGGATGGACCCGTTGCGGCAGTAGACGAACTGTAGTGGATCCAGGCAATCCGGGAGGCTGGAATTGATTCGTGCCATGAAGCACTTCATAATGATGGATGTCAGAGCCACCAGACGATAATCATTAAAGCACACTGCCTCGCTTTTCTTTGGTACCGGGATGATGGTCATCTTCTTGAAGCAGATAGGGACCTCAGATTGTTGTAAAGAGAGGTTGAAGATGTCTACAAATACCCCCACCAGCTGTCCACACAGGATCTGAGTGCTCGTCTGGGTACCCCATCCATCCGAGCAACTCACTTTCCTTGGGTTGACCTTCGAGAAGGTTGTTCTGACATCTGCAATGGTGACCTCAGATACAGGTTCGTCCGAGGCTTCCAGGGTGGAGGGCATGCTCTCGCTGACCTCTTGCTCAAAACGGACATAGAATACATTGAGCTCATCGGGGAGGGGTGCATTGATGCTGGCAATTTTACATGCCTTCATCTTGTAGCCTGTTATGTCTTCAGACCTTGCCTTAGTCAACGGGAGTCCGTGTGGCTAGCCTGGGACTCTAGTTTGGTCCAGTACTGTCATTTGGCATCTTTAATGGATCGTCTTAGGTCATATCTGGCTTTCTTGTATAGACCAGGGTCGCCTAACCTGAACGCCTCAGACCTGGACTTTAGCAAGCAGTGGATATCCCTGTTCATCCATGGTTTCCAGTTGGGAGACACACGGATTTGCTTCTTTGGCACACAGTCTTCTACAGACTTACTAATGAAGTCAGTTACTGTAGTGGCATACTCGTTCAGGCTGGTTGCAAAGTTTTTAAATACTGAACAGTCTACTGACTCTAAGCAGCCCTGCAGGAGCTCATCCGAATCCCCAGAGCAATATTGCACAACTTTCTTTGATGGATTTTCCCATTTCAGTTTTTGCTTGTAAGCTGGGAGCAGGAGTACAGCCTTGTCATCTGATTTGCCAAAGTGTGGTCGGGCGATAGAGCTGTAGGCATGTTTGATACTTGTGTAGCAGTGGTCTAGGATGTTTGGGCCTCTGGTGGAACAGGAGACATTTGGTGGTATCTTGGTAGGACACTCTTAAGCTTGGCCTGATTGAAGTCCCCGGCCACGATGAACAAGGCCTCGGGATGTTTTGTCTCAAGGCTATTTGTAGTGGTGTATATTTCGTCCAGTGCAGTGTTCACGCCTGCGTGGAGTGGGTTGTAAACTGCTGTTAGGATAACAGAGGTGAACTCTTGCAGAAGGTAGTAGGGGCGGCATTTTAGAACAGGTATTCTAGGTACAGGGAGCAGAAACAGGAGATATGGGAGTGTACAGGATCAAGAAGGTATCTTGCCTATCCCAAAGCCCTGAGTAGTCAAATTCCTCAGGTATAATACACACACCCTGCCTCCTCAAGCAGTCCATTCCATATATTTATCACTCATTGCACAAAATCATTAAAGCTAAACTGATTGTGAATCTACCTTCTTTAAAGCTTCAGCCTGTACTACTCGATTGTAAATATCGTGGCACTCAAACACACGAGGGTTTCATACAAGAATGGCACTGGGTACAAATCACGGAAGACTGAAATTTCTAAAATTTCATTCCGAGATGATGAGCGGTGTTGACAGTGGCTCACACTTGTGTACACACCTGCACCTTTGGCGAAGGAATGACGTATGTCGCAAAATGGGAGGAGGTTGAGGGATTAGAAAATGAGTAACTATTAAAACATGCAAAATATGTTAAAATACCTACTCTCCTTGCACACCCATTAAGCAGGAAGATCGAGCAACAAGAAATTTCTCTCATTTTACTAATCGTACATTTTTTAAAGTTCCTCTCAATCACCCAGAATGGACAGCCAAGCCACTGGTCTCATTTGCATCAAAAGATGGCTCCAGCAACAATGTAGCATTTGGTCTAGTGGACTACGTAGGAACAGCGTCCCTTAAAATTCCTGAAGGGTTGCCTTCAAGATTCCTGGAAAATTGCCCGAGAATGCCCATAATATAGGCAGCTTGATACTGAACTGAGCATTGGGAAGTATTTAATTGCCTAAAAGCCTGTACCTAAGCAAGTCATAAAATCAGGATCCCTGGCTCCAGTCCAGGGAAAAAGTACTTAGCAAGTCATAAACAGGTCATGACCCCACATATTTGTGGGGTCCTTTGTTAAAATTAAGGGGAGAATCAGTAAAAGTGAAGCCAACCTGTCTATAGTACCATGCTTCAATAAGCACTTACTGGAGACAACAGAGACAAATAGGTAAACCTTTCTGATAGGTAGGTCACGCAAGTAGAGATTTTCCTTTGTTCTTCATAGATGGCAGCTTTTTTTAAGTCACTATTAGTAAGACTTCCATATCCTCCATTCTTCTCTGCAAGAGCTTTTACCCTAGGGCAGGATTTTTCCAATGACAGGGTTCCTGAAATAGCTCGAGAGCGACTCAATGTGGCTTGAACCAACAAAGATTTTATTGCCAAATAAAAAAATATATAATACACACACACACACACACACACACACACGGTCAGACTAAATCACAATGCGACTGCTCTACTCAACTCGCTGGCTCCAACTGCGAGTCTCTCCTCCACCCGTGGTCCCGCCAAGGAGATCCATAGGATCCTCGCCAATCATGCGTCCCTCAGGAAACTTCCCCCCTGTAAAAGGGTCACGCTACTACGCTCCTCCTCCCTAAAATCCAAAATACACCTCTGGAGGAATGAAGAACAGGATTAGTAAGGCGCACAAAAGGCTCTCGATAAAAAAAGGGCAACAGGAAAAACCACTGGAAAACTCGAAAAGTTTAATCGGTCCAAAGATATCTGGGCTCTGGTAGAGCACCTCAGTTCGCCAATAGGCTTTTCTAAACTTGCCATACAGACAGATGAAAAAGGCAGACTCATTAATCCAGGACCTCGTTGCTCATCAGCAGCTGCTGGCTCCTCAGTCACCACAAACGTTGGATGCTGCTGTCCACATTCTCCACTGAAATTCCAATAACCAGACCTGGGATCCTCAAACTATCAGCAGGGGTCACCTGTGGACCCTGTGTCCATTAGTGCTCTCTTCCTCAGGTGGTCCACGTGTTTCCTAAGCCTGCAGCCTTGTACCTCCATGACATAGGAGAACGGTCCTGTTCGCTCCATAGTTTTACCAGCCACCTATGCCAAGTCTGTTGCAAAACCTCTGACCATCGCTGTATCCTTCACTTTAAACACTATTTTTTAAAAATCTTCCTGAATCGTGATTTTTCTTCTGAGAGGCATGCCTAACCTCCCTGCCAAATTTGGGAATATCATATCCAATCGAGTTCTTAACGGATGTCCCATCGGCTGGCGGGACCCCTGTGGTCACTTTTGGAAAACAGGCTATCCGTAAAGGAGGGGTCTGTTTTATTACTGACAGCTTAAATGTTTGTACCGCTCACTCTGCCAGCCCATTTGACGCTGGGTGGCAGGGTGCTGACATCATATGGCGAATGCCATTGGATTTGAGAATTTTTTGAAACTCTCCTGCTGTGGATGATGTGCCCATTGTCCAACACCACCACTTCTGGAATGCCATGGATAGCGGATATCTTCCTTAGCACATCAATGGTGGTCCTAGCTGTTGTGGACTTCATCAATTGCACATCTAACCATTTGGAGTGTGTGTGTGTTTAGTATAAGAAACATATGACCCATAAATGGCCCAACAAAATCTTTATGTAGCCTCACCCATGGTTAGTCTGGCCACTCCCATAGATGCAAATTCACCAGTGGTGGTAAAGCTTTGAGCTTCACAACCAGGGCATTGACTAATCATCTTTCCTATCTCCTCATCAATGCCCAGTCACTACACAACTCCTGGCTTTGACCTTCATTCTACTTTGACCTGGATGAGAATCATTCAATTCTTGCAAGGGCGGTGGTGCAGTAGTTAGCACTGTTGCCTCACAGCTCCAGGGACCCAAGTTCAATTCCGGCCTTGGGTGACTGTGTTGTTTGTGAGTTTGCACATTCTCCCAGTGTCTGCATGGGTTTCCTCTGGGTGCTCTAGTTTCCTCCCACAGTCCAATGTGCAGGTTGGGTGATTGGCCATGCTAAATTGCCCATTAGTATCCCAAAATGGGTAGGTTAGATGGATTAACCATGGTAAATGTGTGTCGGGTGGGGGGGGGGGGGGGGGGGGGGAGGTTACAGGAATAGGGCAGGGGAGGGGGCCTGGGCAAGTAACTCCTGAGAGTCGGTGCAGCCCCCATGTGCCAAATGATCTCTTCTACACCGAAGGGATTCTATGCTCTATGAATCATCTTCCCTGGGGTGGGACTATAACCTTTGCCCTCCCCCCACCCACCCCGCCACTTTGGCAGGGTTGTAATAACTCTACCATCACCCTTGCATGACCATTTTCTTTTACTTTCTCTTTCTTCCCACAAGCTTATATGTTTTACTGACACTGGCAAGGTGTCTACCAAATGAAGAGTCAGTATAGTCCCTTGAAGAACCAATGGTGATGCTATTGTTTGTGGCAAAGGCAACTGGCTAAGTGCACCTGCCTATAATGTATATTCCGGGGTGATGCTGAAACATACGACTGTAGGCTGCTAACAAAAGGGCCCATCTCTGCACTCTTGCAGAGCCAGCGGCTTACCGTCTCTGGCTTGTGGCCTGAAACTATTGTAAATTGTCAGCCATAAATAGATGGAACTTTTTGACCATGTATTTCCCCTCTGTGTCAGACAACATTCTTGAAGCAAAGGCAATGGGCCTTTTTGCACCATCAGGCACCCGATGGGACGAAACAGCTCCTATTCCATACGGTGAAACATCGCAGGTTACTGTTTGTTTGGGTCGAAATGCACCAACAAGGTGGGTGACTGCAGAGCCTGTTTAACTTTTGCGAAAGCTTCCTTTTGTTCTCCCCATTTCCATCTTTGTTTTGTCTTTAAACAGTCGGTGAAGTGGGGCTAAAATGGTCAAAAGAGTTTTTTAAAATCTGCATCGTAATTTACCATCCTCAGAAATGATTTCAGCTCAAATACATCTTTTGGCTGTGGAACCTCCTTGATGGCTTTTACCTTTTCTTCCAAAGGATGCAAGACCCTTCGAATCGACGCCGAATCCCAAATAGGTAATGCCTTGTCATTGAAATGTATGTTTCTCCTGTTTCAGCCTAACCCCTGCTTCCTTAGGCTAAGTTTATTTATTGTCAGAATTAGGCTTACATTGACACTGCAATGAAGTTACTGTGAAAATCCCCTAGTCACCTTACCCCGGCACCTGTTTGGGTACACTGAGGGAGAATTTAGCATGGCCAATGCATCCAATCACAAGTTTTTCGGACTGTGGGAGGAAACCGGAGCACCTGGAGGAAACCCACGCAGACACGGGGAGAATGTGCAAACGTCACACAGACAGTGACCCAAGCCGGTAATTGAACCTGGGTCCCTAGCGTTGTGAGGCAGCAGTGCTAATCACTATGCCACCGTGCCGCTCCTTAAACTGCCTCAATACTTCTTATAGATCGGATCGGTGTTCTTCAGGCGAGGTACCCATGATCAGTACGTCGACCAGATAAACCACTACACGAGGGATGCCTTGCAAGAGACCCTCTGTCACACGCTGGAAAATGGCACAGGCTGATGAGACTCCAAAAGGCAACCTTGTATACTGGGACAAACCCTTGTGCGTGTTGATTGTCACCAGCGTTTCAGAGTCCTCATCCAACGGAGCGGCTCAGTGACAAACACTGCTGCCTCACAGTGCCAGGGACTCAGGTTCAATTCTAGCCTTGAGTGACTGTGTGCAGTTTGCATGTTCTCCCCATGGGTTTCCTCCAGGTACTCTGGTTTCCTCCCACAGGATGTGAGGTTAGATGGATTGGCCGTGCTAAATTTAGGTGTCGCTTCCTGATCTAGATAGACTTTAGCTTCAGCTCCCCTTATTCATCCCAATTTGTCTTTGAAAACTTCGGAGTATTTATGCAGAAGCTCCTGAAAACCTCCATCCCTTGGACTTAATATTTCCAGGCAGATTAGCCATATTTACTTAACCAATCACTGCCCATTAAACAAGGTCCGTGACCCTTGATTACCAAGACCAGCAGCTTTGCTGTCTGGTTCTGATATGGCACAGTTACTGTTGCTGCACCTAAAGTCTGCAGTGTATCTCCTCTACGTGTGGACAAAATGGCACCCACTCACAAAATGTTAATGGTTGGGGTCCTTTTTGAAGATAACAAAATGTCTGTCTCCCATGACGGTGGCCATTGCCCCTGTATGTACTTCCAGTTTGAGTGCTTTGCCATTTACCAGCAAAGTACCTCTACTGGGGGCTTAGCTGGACTTGTTTAGCGTGAACGACTTGGGTCCCTTGCCAGGCTCCGCATCCAAACTGTTTAAGGGAGTTAAGCTAATAGTTGGTGCCTTTTTTTTTGCACTGACTGTACTGGTTACTTCGCTCTACACCACACTTTTAAGTGACATTTCTTGTTACATTTGAAGCACAGGTAATTTCTGTATCAATAAACTTCCTGGGAGTGTTCACCAGCACATTGAAAACGTACTTCAGCCCTCAACGCTGCACCTCTTCTATCGGACATTGTTGCTCTTGCACCTGGGCTGTTTTTGCACCACAGCCATTTCCCGCCACAAATGATTTACCTCGTTCGGCACGCTTGCCAACCTTGCGACTCTGTTGCGCCCTGCTCCACGCAGTCTCCCCGGCTTACGGATTGGCGTATGGAATTTATAACTCAGCATAGTGATTGAGGGGCAGGAGTTAAAATGATTTTTCACCAGTTCCACAATCTGGTCGAAAGACTGTGGTTGGAATTTTACCAGCACACCCGCCGAAGGCACATAAGATCACCCCCTAGGCCAATGGAGAATGCCGTTTTGCGAGCCTCACCTGCTCCAATTTCGGGGCGGGCATGCCAGTAAAATTAGGGCCTGTGTGTCTGGAGCATCTGGCGATGTTAATGTTCTCACTAAACTAAGCCTGTGGGCCACAGACTGTAAGCAAAATAACTTTTTAACTTTTCTTCAGTTGTTATTTCATTTGCTACAGATGTATGTTTTTCTGTATTGTCCCCAATTGTTTACATCAGGATCAAATGACTTGATTGTTCTGATTACAGGCACTGCTAAGTGAGCATACCTGACTTCTTCTTACTCTCAACACTCAACTCTCCTCCCTCTCTAGCTGGACACAGCGATCTCCCATTACTTCAGTCAGAGGCATAGAGTCAGAGAGGTTTACAGCAGGGAAACAGGCCCTTCAGCCCAACTTGTTCATGCCGCCCTTATTTTTTTTAAACCCCTATTTTAAACCCCTATTGTCAGCCCAATTGCCCGCATTTGGCCCATATCCCTCTATGCCCATCATACCCATGTAACTATCTAAATGCTTTTTAAAAGATAAAATTGTACCCACCTCTACTACTACCTCTGGCAGCTTGTTCCAGACACTCACCACCCTCTGTGTGAAAGAATTGCCCCTCTGGACACTTTTGTATCTCTCCCCTCTCACCTTAAACCTATGCCCTCCAGTTTTGGACTCCCCTACCTTTTGGAAAAGATATTGACTATCTACCTTGTCTATGCCCCTCATTATTTTATAGACCTCTATAAGATCAACCCTCAGCCTCCTGCGCTCCAGAGAAAAAAGTCCCAGTCTATTCAGCCTCTCCTTATAACTCAATCCATCAAGTCCCGGTAGCATCCTAGTAAATCTTTTCTGCACTCTTTCTAGTTTAATAATATCCTTTCTATAATAGGGTGACCAGAATTGCACACAGTATTCCAAGTGTGGCCTTACCAATGTCTTGTACAACTTCAACAAGACGTTCCAACTCCTGTATTCAATGTTCTGACTGATGAAACCAAGCATGCCGAATGCCTTCTTCACCACTCTGTCCACCTGTGACTCCATTTTTAAGGAGCTACGAACATGTACCCCTATATCTCTTTGTTCTGTAACTCTCCCCAATGCCCTACCATTAACTGAGTAAGTCCTGCCCTGGTTCAATCTACAAAAATGCATTACCTCGCATTTGTATAAATTAAACTCCATCTGCCATTCGTCAGCCCACTGGCCCAATTGATCAAGATCCCGCTGCAATTGGAGATAACCTTCCTCACTGTCCACTCTGCCACCAATCTTGGTGTCATCTGCAAACTTACTAACCATGCCTCCTATATTCTCATCCAAATCATTAATATAAATGACAAATAACAGTGGGCCCAGCACTGATCCCTGAGGCACACCGCTGGTCACAGGCCTCCAGTTTGAAAAACAACTCTCTACAACCACCCTCTGGCTTCTGTCAAGAAGCCAATTTTGTATCCATTTAGATACCTCACCCTGGATCCCGTGAGATTTAACTTTATGCAACAACATACCATGCGGTACCTTGTCAAAGGCCTTGCTAAAGTCCATGTGGACATCATCAACTGCACTGCCCTCATCTACCTTCTTGGTTACCCCTTCAAAAAACTCAATTAAATTTGTGAGACATGATTTTCCACTCAGTGTTTTCCCGCGTCGTCAATGTAATAGATCGAAGGTGACTTAATGTAGCTTGAATCAACAAAGGCTTTATTGCCAGATCAAGTGCACGCACGGACGGACAGACTAAATTACAATGCAACTGCTCTACATGACACTCTCATTCCAACTGCAAGGCCCTCCTTGATCCGTGGTATGCACCCTCCTGCCAGTTGGCTCAGCTTCCTGCTGGGGCAATCCATAGAGTCCTTGTTGATCATGTGGCCCTTGGGAAATCTCCCCCCCCCCCACCCTTTAAGGGCCACGCTGCTACAATTTCCCACCCCACCACTCACAGAACCAGTAGAGAATGCACCCCCCCCCCACCCCCACCACTGACACTACCTGTCCACAGCCATTTAATGTTCCAAGGAGCATTGATCAAAGGAAGATGGTGCTTCTGCCATCACTTGGGAGGAAGTCCTGCCTCAGAAAACTGCGGCCAATTAGATTGGCCAGCAGCTCTGCAGTGGGCAGGACTGAAACTACAACAATCTATTGAGGGAGGTACACTGCCCCCTGTCCCGCCCTCCTGCGACAGCCTCAAAATTGAAACTGGGCGGGATATTGTGATCATTAATTACCCACTTGAGTCTTAATTGAGACAAGGGCAGGCAGGCCAACCAAGGCCTCACCCCTCCCACCGTAAGACTGTGGACAGGTGGGGGCAAACAGGAGGGTGAAGGAAAGACCATCTGGAGAATTTTACTGGTTCCCCCCACTAGCAATCCCAAGGGTAAACCATAGAACTCTGCCCTTGGTGGGTGCAGTGGGAATCCTTTCCACTACAGACAAGCATTAAGGATTGAGAATCAGAGGTTAGAAGATAAACTGCAGCCACACAAACCAGTTAACTAGGAAGATAGTATCAGTTCATTTTTAGCAGTACAAGTTTGTGAAAGGGGAGAGAGAGACACACAATTTCAGATAATGGGTAGTACGCAAGGTGTACTCAGTTAGGACAGGTGAAACCAATAACTTCATCACCAAGGGATCTGTTGAGTCAACACTCCAGAAGCTAAAGCCTGCATCTCATAGACGGGGACTGAAATAAAGACAATGCTCGAGAGTCTGAGTAGTGGACGTTCTGACTGTTGTTGACCTTACATTTAGATTCAAACCTTTCAATAGGCCAAAATTGTAATTTGTTGCCCAAGGAGCTACTCTTAATTGTATTCTCGTCAATTTATAACATCAGATTCTGATTACTAAATTCAAAATTCAGCATCTATTAGGGTAAAAGCAAATGACTGTGGATGTTGGAATCTGAAACGAAAGGGAAAAATGCTGGAAAATCTCAGCAGGTCTGGCAGCATTTGTAAGGAGAGAATATTAGGGTTGACTTGCTGCGATTTATTGAATTGCCCATAACTACTCATTTTGTTAAATAACTCTATCCATTGTTTGCTCATGAATTGTGTGATGAAACTTGCAGCTGGTTCAAATTTCTGAGGTTGAGAACACCGATTCTCGGTGATTCTTGAGGTTCTCACGCATGTGCTGGCCTGGAACAGGCTACGTACTCAGTTTGGTTATCTTTCATTCTTCAGGTCAAGCACTGACCTCATGGATCTGCACTGGAGAGAGAAAGAATAATGGCACAAAAACCAAGGTCATCTGGGTGGGGTCTTGAGAAATCCATGGAATCAATTTTGGTCACATCTATTGTGTAGCGTGATGTGTCCGACCATAGTTTGGCTGTTAATTCACATGTACCTTATACTTACCCTGAATGTTAAGGTATAAGCTACATATTGTAAATTGCTCTATCTTCCTGACATTGTAAAGTTTATTTTTGTTTGTTCAAAACTCATAGAATCTTGTAGCTTTATTCACTGAGTAAGTGTCTTGAATCTCAAACTTTATTTACTTTAAGAAAAACGTTATTGGTCCCTATCCAGATCTCCCCCTAAGACTTATGGTCTGGCCAAAGATCATAATATATATATTATATACATACACATTACAAATATATATATAATATATATATATATATATATATATATAAATACTCTCAGTTGTTAAGTATCTGCCTCCCCAAATTTTGCTAATTGAATTTACTGCACAAGTTTTGCGTCTTTTTCCTTAATTTGGCAAGAGTTAGTTTCTTCAGTAACTTGAGGGTAGCCCAAGAAAGGATTAATAAATTAAATTAATTTCTATTCAAACAGGTGGTTCAGAGAGCACATCAGGCATCAGTCAGCCCCAGACCAGCGGTTCTTATACTGGGGGTCCACAACATAAATGCAGTCACAAAAGCAGCGTGTTGCTGCATCGATGGCCCATCACTCCCACACATGCCTCCCCACATGTAAAAGTCACCGCACTTCTTTGGGAATGTTCCAGACGCGAGGATCTACACTTTAGCCAGCCAGGATCTTTGGACTAGTCTGGAATCAAACCGCATGCTCGATTGACGAGCTGCATCTGGGGACTTTTAGAATGAAATGAATCCAGCTGCTGCTGGTCGTCTGGGAGCCTTCTGTGGGAGGCTCCTGGGCAGGATTTTGTAGCTTTGTGAGTTATGATAGTGCAAGAGTAAATTACTTTGAAATTGAAAGTATTTGAAATGATCTCATACTTCAGCTAAAACCATGAACAAAGCTGAGTCCGGCAGCAAGAAGCAAACCAGAACAGGGGGAGAATTTGGATTTATGGAGCTCAGGTGATGGTATGGTTGCAAATGTACTGTGTGCTTACAAATATTATCCAACAATGCAACAAAACCTATCTACCATAAGATATTTGGCATTTAAAGACAAATCTAAAGACTTCTTGAAGGAAAATAATATTATCAGAAAATGCAAACAACAAATATGCCATCCATTCTGGAAGCATCGCTCTGAAGAGCATTCCCAATTGCTAAAAGCAAGAATCTCCATACTATCCAAGAACACATGATTCTTCCAGCAGCTGTAGAAATGTGCAAATTAATAGGGAGTGAATAGAAGTTCGCAGGTTTAAGCCAGATGACTTTCCAATGATATAATTAATACACCACAACTATTAATTACCAGTTTCTATGTTTGGCTCGGGGGGGGGGGGGGGGGGGGGGGGAATGTTATCAGAAAAAGTAATGGTTAAGGAAATAGTCAAGTTACTGGATAATTTCACGGGCATCATAATGGCTGAAGTGGGAAAACTGTCTCGCTGTTTGTACAGGTGATGCCTACTGCTGTAACAGGAATGGCGTTGGTGCAAGAGTGAGGGCCAGAATCTCGCTATCATATCACATGGTATATTGCATCACCAAGACCTTGCTTCAAAAAGAATGGCAGCTGAATTCCAAACAGTTGAACATAGCTGTCAAAGCTGCATTTTGTGGAGTCCAAATCTGCAAATTCATGTCAGTCTGCAGTTCAGGAACTGAAAAAATATTGATTCACACTTCAATATGTTAGTTATCTCACAGCAGAATCCCAGATAGAGCTTGGAGCTTCGTGGGGAGATGCAAGGTTTTTATTCTGTGCACAATCCTGCACCAGCTGGAAACCTTTCTGACCAATTATACAGAACCTCTCTTGCGTGATTTAACCTGTGAAATGCACTGAAAGTGTCAACTCAAGAGGTAACACAGCTATACTCAAAGTGAGTAACAAGTCTGGAACATTTAGGAAGGAAATTAAGATTTGGAAAACTAGATTGAGTAATGGAGTTTCACATATGTCCCTACAATTGACTGCATTTCGGGCTGAGATTTGTTGCAAACATCTTGTGAATGGATTGTGTGTTTTAACATAAACTTTAATTGCTGAAACAAAAGTTAACTCTAGATGGATATAATTAAAGCAGCTTAGAATCTATTATAGCAAAAGGTTGTGGCCATACTTCTTTAAGAGGTTAACTGCTAGAAATACATCATAAAACTGCACGTGGACTTAATTAACTGGAGGAACTGGAGACCTGATGTCAACACAGCTTGTAAAGAAGTGTAATCCAGAGAGATGTTTCTGCTTTACGAGTTAGAGCTAAGTAAGGTTTAGCATTTAGCAAGTAAGGTCATAAGATCAATTTACTTCATTGGATCAAAGACAACATTGTAAGTAATTTAAATACTGTTTTGAGACAGCCCAGAGCAGGTTATATTGTCATGGAGATGGTTGGAACTTAGGAAGGCTCTCTGGTTTCAATTTATCTGGGTGTTTGCTGGGAGAGGTTTTTTATTTGCAGTTTGGACCTTGTGTGGTTTACAGCTTGCTGAGAAAAGTTAGACAAAATAAGTAACATTAACTTGCACTGTAAGTTCTGTTATTCTCAGTTTGAATTTTATGAGGAACAGAACGTGGCAGATTGTTTAGTTTGAATCTGGTGGGAGAAGCTACAAGTGGTCCTCAGAGTTTTGTTGCAAAAGTAAAATAACCAGCAGATTAGCTTGGAGTTTTTGAAAAATAACCAGAACAAAGAACTGAGGCCTACACCTTCAAGTGAGGGTAAAGGAAACTTTAATTTCTGAGAATAGCTGGAGCTGAGGTGAATTCTCCAGATGACTAGGCATACTTACAGATTGTCACTACAGGAGGTAACTAACATTAAAGATTGATGCGACTGAAGAGAATTCTTGGTGGAAGTAATAAGTAAACCTAAATAACATACATAGAGAGGAATTGTCCCATAAATTATCAGAGTGTCAGGCTCTGACTGAAAGCAAGTGTGTATCTCTCCAGCTGCCCAGCTGAGTTTTCAGACCAGATCTTTAAAAAAAAGTTGGGGTGTGGTTTACACCATCACTCTGGCAGGACGGGGCAAAGCCAGTTCCACAAAGATTGGGGTGCCATCATTGAAGAACACCCTGATTAGCACTGAGGTTAAATACCCCCAGCATCCACCCCACACCACAAAAGTATTGGGGCTCTCCCCCCCCCACCCGCCAAACCACCCTGGCAGTATTGCTGGTGCATCCCTAAGACCGCCTGCATCCCCCTTCCAAAGGCCTTGGTGCTCCCCACCCCAATACATATATCATGAGGGCCCTCCCCCATCAATTGGGCTCCTCAGAGGGCCAGCCCTGGAACTGCTCCCTGGTACAGGTCGACAATGCCATCCTGTATCAGGGACAGTGTCCAGACATCCCCCTTTCCCCCAGGAGCCATACTTACCTTGACATCCCCCCACCTGCCCCAGTAGGATCCCCTCAGCTGCTTCAGTTATTTAAATACCTGTTGTGAACCTTGTTGGCGAGATATGAGTATTTAGTTGTGGGGGGTGGGGGTCCTTTAGTCATATTTAAATTTAGGGCAGGAACCAGGCAGGGGTGGGGAAAATCAGGAAACGCGATCCCGCCGGCGAGAATCTCGTTTCCTGACCTTTGCGGTATTTAGCACCCACGTTGCTGTAATTACTGATGGTAAACGTGGGTGCAGAATCACCCCAAAAATTATAAACCATCTTGGTAGGTGAACAGTGAATGTTTTGTTTAACTCTACTATAAAATAAAGTTTGTTTTGCTTAAAGTTAAATCATGTGGCTAACTCTAATGATTAAAAAGTGGTTCAAATTTATTAAATGTTAATGGTTTCTAGCCAGATCATAACAGTGGAGTGTGAGGGGAAGAAACAGAATCATGGCTGTCATCTTGCAACATTGGCAGAGTATTTCAATGCTTATTTGCAAGTATAAACACACAGATTGGGTTCAGGATCCATTTTCAAGGATTGCTACGTCAGCTTGTTGGCTAAGTGGCTAAAACAAAAAGGAGGAGCTGGTAAACATTCCTCTGATCGATCACTGGGAATTACATTTCAGGAACAAACACTTTCCCAGTTTTGCCCATTTGTTTCTTGGAACACCCAGAATGGTCAAAAGCAGCAACAAGTGTCTTGCTGCCTTTGCCAACATTTATGACCTTTTTCCGCTATGGTAGCGGAGATGACAAGTACAGGTCATGCCTGGAAGTGGAGGTTTAAGTGTCATTGTTAAACATCACACAAAGCATAGACAGACTTCAAGAGAAGCAGACACACCCAGCTCACTGATAAAGAATGATTAAGAAACTCTGTACGTGCACAATCTGCATATTGCACATTACATTCTATTCTAATTTAGATTCAATGCATTTCATAGAATCCTACAGTGCAGAAGGAGGCCGTTTGGCCCAACGAATCTGCGCCGACCACAATCCCACCCAGGCCCTATCCCCATAACCCCATGCATTTACCCTAGCTAGTTCCCCTGACACTAAGGGGCAATTTTAGCATGGCCAATCCACCTAACCCACACATCTTTGGACTGTGGGAGGAAACTGGAGCACCCGGAGGAAACCCTTGCAGACACGGGGAGAATGTGCAAACTCCGCACAGGCAGTGACCCAAGCCACGAATCGAACCCAGGTCCCTGGTGCTGTGAGGCAGCAACGCTAACCACTGTGCTACCGTGCCGCCCTTTGTAAAGGGTCCTTCAACAAAAGGTTCAAGAACCACAACGCTGGCAGGTAAAATTCCAGCATGTTCCTTGATAAGGAGTAAAAGGGGAGATTTAAGGATTTACCTTTTGTCAGGAAACCACAGTCCAGGCTTTATCTTCAAATTATACATTTGAGCCCTGCTGTTAGGCTCAAGAACACAACTCCCTGATCCAGAGATAATGAGATACTCACCAACAAAAATGTAACTTTTGCTCAATTTTAAACACCCCATCTGCTTACCAGTCACTCCACTTGAAAAAGTAATAAGCCTTTGTCATAGTCGGAGACATTTCGACATAAACCCAATGCACTGAAAAATGAACTACATCATTTCGGGTTATATCTGCCCCACGTTAATACTCATCCTACTTTATACCTTATGGTCTGAAAGCAAATTGATTCAAAAATTGGTAAGATGGTAAAAATTGAATATGGCAGAAGTTGTACATTTGAAAAATAATCCACACCGTATTCACAAATCAGAGATATAAGACAATATTAAAAAAAACATAAAATAAATTGTTTTCCTATCCACATTTATTTATTCATAAACATTTTCACCAAGAAACCTTTTCAAAGCAGCTCTGATGACGGTTTGAGGGTTGTGAGAGTGACACCTTCAGATGTTAACAGGTTACTGCAGTTTATTTCACTTCTAGTCTTGAAATAAATTTCCGGGGCGGGGAAGAGGGGAGTGCAACACTGGGGAGTCAAGTAGCTATGGCACACTGGGTCTTCATCTGAACCAGAAAGACAGCATTACAAAATGGGATGGTAAAAAGGGGAGTGGGGTCAAAGCACACACAATGAAAATGGCTTGTAAAACACCTCGGAGACAATTCAATGGAAAAAAAAAGTAATATTGATTTGCAATGGAACTACAATGAGGGAAATAAAAATGAAATAATATCCAAAATGTAAAAAGTGTGTGTGTGAGAGTTGCCGGAGTTCGGGGGGTGGGGGGTGGGGTTGTCAAGGCAAGTGCCAAGCTCACCACAAAAAATTGGCAAAGCAGCGAAGGCTCCACTGGCCTGGTGAAAGAATAGATACCACCTCACCAGCACAATGTTCGAAGAGTGGGATCCCCACTACGAGCACCAACCTGCTCCCTCCCCATATCCTTGCAAACGATAGAACACCCAATGGTGAAAATTCACAATACAGTAACTCAGTTCGATAGAATTGAAACCACCATTCTGCACTGAATATTTCTGGCCTAAAGCAAATGGTCACCTCAGCAAAGAACCTAACCAGAGCCAAAGGGAACCAATGTCTATAACGGATGTCTACAATTCCGAACTCTACCTCTTCCTTGTAGAGTTCCTCCTAAATGGTTAACAGTTCCTCCCTTAAAGATTGAAAAAAAAATCTCCCCAGGTCGAAGATAAGAAACAACATTTGAGTACAAACAGCCAACCAAATTTATTGACAATATGAAGCTTCAAAGGTTATTGCTCTGATAAATGAACAATTGACAGATAACACATATATGAAAGTGGGCACTGTGTAATATTCCAGGGTTAGTTCCTACACTCAATCTGCAGTAATACGCGAATACAAAAAGGTCCAATAATTGAAATTTTTCCACAAGCAACAATGTCAGAGGGAAGTTACTTTATCAGATACACGTCACATGTCTATTTGTGATATCTTTTGTTCCCCAAGACAATCAAATTCATTAAATACCAAGCATAAGTTCAAAATTTTACACTGAAACCAAAAAAAGAGAGTGTATTTGCAACAAGTTTATCCTTTGTTTAAAAAAAAATGTCTTTTAAACTTTATCCTTACAAAGTTTAAAAGCACTTTTCACTGGGGCAGTGGATTGAAATCCGGTGCATGCATCATTTGCTTATTGAGTACAAACTTCCTGGTCTCATTGTAACAGACCATTTTGTTTTCAGTCTTACGATTTTTCATAATTTCTGATTTCTTTCACATTACTTCTCTGCTGTTTTCCAATTTGATTTATTATTGTCACATGTATTTGGTATACAATGAAAAGTATTGTTATTGCGCACTATACAGACAAAGCATACCATTCATAGAGAAGGAAAGGAGAGGGTGCAGAATATAATGTTGCAGTCATAGCTAGGGTGTGGAGAAAGATCAAAGTAATACGAGGTCTGACAGCAGCAGGGAAGAAGCTGCTCTCGAGTCGGTTGATACCCGATCTCAGACTTTTGTATCCTTTTCCCGACGGAAGAAGGCGAAAGATAGTATGTCCAGGGTGAGTGGGATTCTTGACTATGCTGGCTACTCTTCCGAGGCAGCAGGAAGTATAGACAGAGTCAATGGATGGAAGGCTGCTTTGTATGATGGGCTGGGCTACATTCACAACCCTTTGTAGTTTCTTACGGTATGGCTCCTGATCAGGAACCATACCAAGCTGTGATACATCTGGAATGGCAGAACCGATGGGGCTGTACATTCGACTCTCCTCTTGTATCCTTACATTATAAATTAGCAATATTTCTTCCAAATTGCG
Organism: Mustelus asterias; assembly: GCF_964213995.1. Lineage (NCBI taxonomy): Eukaryota > Metazoa > Chordata > Chondrichthyes > Carcharhiniformes > Triakidae > Mustelus > Mustelus asterias. Next base: position 131,763,703 of record NC_135803.1, on the reverse strand, counting down.
GTATGTGGCACCGTACGCTTTTGGGTACAATGTCAGCTCACCAAAAAATCCATATTCACCTGACATCCCAAGTCTGATTTGGAAATTAGCATGAGAAGCGAATGGTCATCACCAATTTCAATGTAATACCACATGGAGAAATAAAGTATTATGTCTCGATTTCTGTGTAAGTGTTAAAAGTATAAATAGTTAATGCTCTTATGCAGCAAATTGGAGTTGTCATGTTTTCATAGATGGTTTGTTGTGGGCGCACCACGAGGACCAAGAAGGTTTGACTGAGCACAAACTAAGTAGCATGAAGGCCCAACTCGACAGCAGAGGACACAAAAATCATCACAAGAACAGCATAAGACAACGAGGCAAAAAAGGGGAGGAAGGAGCTTAAAACAATCAGGGTCACCAGAGGAAAAGTACTGAAAAAACTAACAGGACTAAAGGTTCTGAAGCCCCCGGACTGGACAGCCTGAATCCCAGGATCCTAAAGGATGTGGCTGTAAAAATAGTGGACGTAAACTTCCAAAATTCCCTGGATTCTTGAAAGAGTCCATCAGCTTGGAAAACCACAAATTTACACCCAAGAGGAAGATGGAAAGCAGAAAATCATTGAATCTCTACAGTGCAGCAGGCATTTGGTCCATTGAGATTGCACCGACTCTCGGAAAGAGCATCTCACCCAGGTCTTCCCCTCTGCACTATCCCCTTAACCCCATGCATTTACCATGGCTAATCCACCTGACCTGCATAACTGTGGGAGGAAACCAGAGCACCCGGAGGAAACCCATGCAAACAGTCACCCAAAGCCAGAATCGAACCCAGGTCCCTGGTGCTGTAAGGCTAACACTGTGCTGCCCCAGCTAACCCAACATGTCATTGGAAAATGCATTATTCAGGAAGTAGTAGCAGGACACTTAAAGTCATAATACAATCAGGCAGCGTCAGCGTGGTTTTATGAAAGGGAAATTGTGTTTGGCAAATTTATTAGAGTTCTTTGCAGATGTAACAAGCAGGCTGGATAAAGGGGAACCTGTGGATGGAGTGGATTTGGATTTCCAAAAGGCATTCAATGAAGTGCTACATGAAAGGTTACTACACAAGATAAGAACTTAGGGGTGATATATTAGCATGGATAGCGGATTGGCGAACTAACAAGATGCAGAGATAAATGGTTACTTTTCTGATTGGCCAACTGTAACTTGTGGACTGCCACAAGGGTCAGTGCTAGGACTTCAACTATTTGCACCCTGTAATTATGATGGATGAATGAGCTAACTGTATTATGACCAATAAATGGTGGCCTAGTCACTGACACTCAAAACCTATATATGATTTTTTTTTAAATTTGCTGACAATACAAAGATCGGTAGGAGTCTGCAAAGGGATATGAATATGTTAAGTGAGTGGGGCAGAAGTTTAGGCAGACAGCAGAATGCTGCAGTACAGAGGGATCTGGGTGTCCTGGTACGTGAATCACAGAGGTCAGTGAGCAGGTACAGTAAATAATAATGCAGGGTTGGCCTTGTTGTAAGGTGGGGTGGAATATAAAAATAGGCAAGTCTTGCTACAACTGAACAGGGCATTGGTGAGTAGGCACCCAGAGTGCTGTGTATAATTTTGGTCTCCTTACTTAAGGAATGATATACTTGCATTAGAAGCAGTTCAGAGAAAGGTCAGTGGCCTGAAGAAGGGATTTTATGAGGAAAGGTTGAGCAGGTTGGGTCTATGCTCAATAGAGTTTAGGAGGGTGAGAGGTGGCATTGCATGTGACCTACCAGCAATGCATATCCGAGTAGGTGTTACAGCTCCTCAGAGAGCTTCAGGTGCTATGCCTATTCTCAGCCATCTTCCGAGATATTATTCACATTCCTGATTGACTGTATCAGAAATAGGAGCAGACCATGTGGTCCCTAGAGCCTGCTCCACCATTCAGTGAGATCATGGTTGAACTTCAACACCAACTTCACTTTCCTGCTCTATCACCACATCCCTTACTGCCCCAAAAGCCTATTTTAATAACTGAATACCCACCATCCTCTGGGGTAAAGAATTCCAAGTTGCTTCAAAGATTTATGGCCATGTGTGATGATCCTCCTAATCTCAAATCCTTAACCTGAGACTATGACTCCTAATTCTAGAGGAAACAGCCTCTTAACATCTATCCTGCCAAACCTTTCAAAAATTTCAAAGTTCCAAAGAGGTCACTTCTTTCGATCTTCTGAATTCTAGAGAACATAGCTCCCTTCAACTGCTGCAGGATTCCCAGCTTCTGATCCGCCCTTGCAGCCACACTAATACTGGTCCAGTTAAGTTTCTGGTTCATGGCAATCCCCAAAATGTTGATGGTGGGGGAACTCAGCCATATTAATACCTTTGAATGTCCAGGGGAGACTCGCTCTTCTTGGAGATGGTCATTGCCTGGCACTTGTGTGGTGCGAAAGTAAAGTAATTTGTCACTTACGTCAGCTCAATGCCTAATCATTGTCGAGGTCATGTTGCACATTGACATGCACTGCTTCAGTATCTGAGCAGTCATGAATGGTTCTGAATTTTGTACAATCAGCAGCAATCAACCCCACTTCTGATCTTATAGAAGAGGAAAGGTCATTGATGAAGCAGCTGAAGATGGTTGGGCTGAAGACACTACCCTGAGGAACTCCTGCAATGATGTCCTGGAACAGACCGCCAACAACCACAACCAGTTTCCTTTGTGCCAGGTATGACTCAACCAGCGACGAATTCCTGTTTCCCCCTCTGTGCCCCACCCAATTCTCAGTGACTTCAGTTTTTGCGCTGGCTCCTTGAGACCACATTCAGTCCTTCACATGTCAAGGGCAGTCATTCTCATCCCACATTTTAAGTTCAACGTTTTCGCCAGTACTTGGACCAAGGTTGTAAAGAGGTCAGGAGCCTGGCAGAACCCAAACTGAGTGTCATTGATCAAGTAATGCCAGTTGATAGCAATGTCGACAACACCTTGCATCACTTTGTCAATAACTAAGAGTAGACAAATGGGGCAGGATTTGGCCAGGTTGGATTTGCCCTGCTTTTTGTGGACAGGACATACCTGGGCATTTTCCACATTGCTGGGTAAATGTCAGTGTCCAGCTTGGCTAGGGGAAGTTCTAGAGAACAAGTCTTCAGTACTATTGCCAGAATATTGTCAGGGCCCATGGCCTTTGCAGTATCTAGTGCCTTCAGCCGTTTCATGATATTACATGGAGCAAACGGATTTGATTTATTATTGTCACACGTATTAACATGCAGAGAAAAGTATTGTTTCTTGCGCGTTATACAGACAAAACATACCGTTCATAGAGAAGGAAACGAGAGTGCGCAGAATGTGTTACAGTCATAACTAGGGTGTAGAGAAAGATCAACTTAATGCAAGGTAAGTCCATTCAAAAGTCTGACAGCAGCAGGGGAAGAAGCTGTTCTTGATTCGGACCTCAGACTTTAGTATCTTTTTCCCGAAGGAAGAAGGTGGAAGAGAGAATGTCCGGGGTGCATGGGATCCTTAATTATGCTGGCTGCTTTGCCGAGGCATCGGGAAGTGTAGACAGAGGCTGGTTTGCACGATGGATGGAGCTACATTCACGACCTTTTGTAGTTTTTTGCGGTCTTGAGCCGAGCAGGAGCCATACCAAGCTGTGATACAACCAGAAAGAATGCTTTATATGGTGCATCTGTAAAAGTTGGAGAGAGTCGTAGCTAACATGCCAAACTTCCTTAGTCTTCTGAGAAAGTAGAGGCATTGGTGAGCTTTCTTAACTATAGTGTCGGCATGGGGGGGACCAGGACAGGTTGTTGGTGATCTGGACACCTAAAAACTTGAAGCTCTCGATCCTTTCTACTTCGTCCCCACTGATGTCGACAGGGGCATGTTATCCTTTACGCTTCCTGAAGTTGATGACAATCTCCTTCATTTTGTTGACATTGAGGGAGAGATTATTGTTGCCGCACCAGTTCACCAGATTCTCTATCTCATTCCTGTATTCTGTCCCGTCATTGTTTGAGATCCGAGCCACTACGGTGGTGTCGTCAGCAAACTTGAAAATCGAATTGGAGGGGAATTTGGCTGCACAGTCGTAGGTGTATAAGTATCGTAGGGGGCTGAGAACACAGCCTTGTGAGGCACCGGTGTTGAGGATTATCATGGAGGTGTTGTTGCCTATCCTTACTGGTTACGGTCTGCGAGTTAGGAAGTTCAGGATCCAATCGTAGAGGGCGGTGCCGAGGCCCAGGCCACGGAGTTTGGAGATGAGTTTTGTGGGAATAATAGTGTTGAAGGCTGAGCTGTAGTCAATAAATAGGAGTCTGACATGAAGTGTCCTTGTTATCTAGGTGTTCCAGGGTTGAGTGCAGGGCCAGGGAGATGGTGCCTGCTGTGGACCTGTTGCAGCAGTAGGCAAACTGTAGTGGATCCCAGGTAGTCCAGGAGGCTGGAATTGATTTGTGCCATGACTAACCTTTCGAAGCACTTCATTATGATGGATGTCAGAGCCACCGGCCAATAGTCATTAAGGCACGCTGCTTGGTTTTACTTAGGTACCGGGATGATGGTCATCTTCTTGAAGCAGATAGGGACCTCAGATTATTGTAAAGAGAGGTTGAAGATGTCTGTGAATACCTTTGCCAGCTGATCCGCGCAGGATCTGAGTGCACGTCTGGGTACCCCATCCAGGCCAGTTGCCTTCCGTGGGTTGACCTTCAAGAAAGCTGCTCTGACATCTGCAATGGTAACCCCAGATACAGGTTCATCCAGGGTGGAGGGCATGTTCTTGCTGACCTCTTGCTCAAAGCATGAAGACTAACATCTGTGACTGATAACCCAATCGGCAGTTCTGGCTGAATATGGTTGCAAATGTTTCAGCCTCGTATTTCCTGGATACTCAAGTGGTGTGGGCTTTTTAAAGTAATGTTATTGTAAAATGTAGTTTCTGAATTTCTCTACTTAATTGTTCTGCAGCTGTTGATCAGGTTCCTTATTTTCACCTTGTAATTGTGAGGTGTGGGTAGGTGGGGGTAAGTGATCTGTTAAGAACTACACATTGTTAACTGAACACTAGATGGCCTCTGTTCTTATCTGCACACAAGATCCTACTTTGAGTTTAAGATATTCCCCATCAAGTTGAAATGAATTCACACAACAACAGGCTTTTGTATTTTTGCAGCAGAACCGAAAATGGAAAAGCATGGCATATAGAATATATACAGGTAAACAATTTCTAACAACATTGTAATTTGTATGAAAGTTTGGGAATTTTGACTTAACACTGGATAATCTGCTTAGCAGCATAGTAATTCCTCTCCCAATTATTTACAATGTAAACTCGTGCCCCTAAATCAAATATGGTTAGTTACAGGAACTATCTTCAAAGGTTTGAAATTAATTTCTCCAATTTTCCCCTCATCATACAGCCAGGGTAGGAGATGGCAAATTGTGAGCTGCACCCACTTTTGTACTTCCAGCAGTTATCTACTGCACTGGCATCATTGCACTATTTTTCTCTCATTGAGAAAGCCGGAACAGGAGTAAATACATATTGGGCTGTAGCGAATTAGCAACCCGATTTACATTCTACTCAATTCAGATTTACGTAAAATTGGGTGGCATGTAAAACATGCTGGATTCTGAAAGGCTGTTAACCTTCCGAAGCCAAGTGCCAACTTTTAGCTAACAAAGTTTGAAATTTTTAGGTGTCAACCAAATCCCAACAAACTCAACAGCAAGTTTGCCAACCATCAAAAATCAGAAAGCACAGAAAACATTATAAAAATCCAAAATGTTAAAAGTCAGTCCAGAAATTAAATCACAGAGTACAGCAAGATGTGGACAGTGTCTCATTCAAATAGCTTGTCAGGACAAGAGCCTGGAGTACCGCGATGAATGGGGCTTTATTGAATGATGAGACGAAGAACTCAACTTATCAACTGTGATAGAAATTTCTGAAACTTCAATTATTTCACCATTTACATGGAATGAAGATAAGCTTCTATTTTGAGACAAAAATGTAAAAAGCATCATAAACCGCAGGCCAAAATTAAGACAATTCTTAAATTTAAACCCCGAGAGGTACAAAAGATTTGAAAAGTAAATTATTTTCCATATTATCCTTAACAATTTGAGCATCACTAAAATCCTGCATTTTCAATTTGGAATCATTAAGCTGTGAATCTTTTTTTTTACACAAATGATTGTGCGTTCCAGTTATCCTCTCCAATTCTTCTAATCCTACAGGTGGATACCTTGTTCCTAAATGACTGCTTAACTTGTGCAATAAAATCCTGAGTATTTACTTTACATATAACAAACTCCAGCCATAGTAGACAGGTGACAACATTTGGCTTGAGGTTTGCCAGCAGTATCAGAAGATTTTTTTAAAAATAGAAATTATACTGGAACTGCCTAGAGGCCAGCCCAAAGTCTGCCCATGACCCAATTCATGCTCCAAAAACTCGGAAGTCACAAAGAATTAACTCTTGTGTTTGAAGTTGTGTGTAGAAAGATTTCTACTCCCAGAGAACTCCACAAAAAGATTAGGTTCACTCATGGCATTCTGTGTAATACTTTTTAGATAGGGTCTAGAATGCAGAACAGTGAGTTCATATTCTATTCCGAACATAATCTCACATCACAGCTGATTTACCACCTGATCTGAAGAACAAGTCATTAAAAAAAAGGTGAAAAGTTTTTAATGTTCTTCACAGAATGTCCTTAACAAAAATAGGAAATTCTTACCGAAGCTGTTTCATCACAATAGCATTTGCCCAACAACGTGGAAATCTTTTGCTCAGGTATGTTCCATTTACAAAAGGCAGGACAAATCTAACCTCACCAATTACCCCATCAGCCTACTCCCAACCATCAGAGTAATGTAAGGAGTCTAGAACATTGCTAAAAAACACTTGCCAATGCTCAGTTGGAGTTCCGCCAGAACTATGCAGCTCCACATTGTGTTATATCCTTGGCCCAAGCATGGATACAAGAGCTGATTTTCAAGGGTGCGGTGTGGTAACCTCCCTTGACATACTGCATCCCTGAAAAAGTCTAGCACAATTTAAATTAATGGGGTTCGGAGTGTGGGGACTCTCCAGTGGCTAACTGACAATCAGGAAGATGGTCGTGGTCAGCGACAGACAATCAATTCAGCTTCAAACCGCCCTCTAGTTAGAGTGTTAAGCTCAATCATCTTCAATAGCTTCAATGACCTTCCCTTCACAAAGTCTGACTGGAGCTGTTCACTGACGCTTGTTGCATTTGGTTCAACTCAATATTTTTTATCTGATCTTAGGATGAGCGCGTCGCCGAAAAGACTAGCATTTATTGCCCATTCCCAATTTCCCTTGTGAGCCACCTTCTTGAACAAGTGCAGTCCAACAATGTGCTGTTAGGGAGGGAGTTCCAGGATTTTGACCCAGTGACAATAAAGGAACAACGATGGGAAACTTGCAATTGGTGGTGGATTTGCATCTGTCCTTCTAGGTGGTAGAGGTCGCAGGTTTGGAAGGGGCTGTTGAAAGAGCTTCGGTGAGTTACTGCAGTGAATCTTGTAGATAGTACACAGTTCTGATGTCGTGATCAAGCAGGTCTCTTTGTCCTGGGTGGTGCCTGTCTTTGAGAGTGTTGTTGGAACTACATTCATCCAGGCAGAGAGAGAGTATTTCATCGCACTCCTTACTTGTGCCTTGTAGATGGCGGGCAAGATTTGGAAAGTCAGGAAACGAGTTACTCTCCACAGAATTCCCAACCTCTGGCTGGTTCTCACAGCTATGGTATTTATGTCTAGTCCAGCTAAGTTTCTGGGCAATGGTAAACCCCAGAATGTTGATGGCAGGGGATTCTGCTATGGTGACATTGTTGAATGTCAAGGGGAGATGATTAGATTTTCTCTTGTTGGAGATGGTCATTGCCTGGCACAAATGTAACTTGCCACATGCCAGTCCAAGACTGAACATTGTCTAGGTCTTGCTTCATATGGACACAGAGTGCTTCAGCATTTGAGGAGTTACAAATGGTGCTGAACATTGAGGGAAGTTAAATTGTAAAGCAATGGAAGATGTTTGAGCCTTGGACACTATCTGGAGGAACATCTGCAGAAATATTCTGGGATAGAGATGATTGACTTCCAACAAGCATAACCATCTCTGCATTTGTGCTAGGTATGACAAAGAACTCCGCAAGGGCTCCTTGATGCCATATATCGGTCAAATGCTGTCTCAATGTCACTCTTACCTCAAATTCAGCTCTCTTGACCATGCTGGCATCAAGGCTGTAATGGGGTCGGGAGCTGAATGGCCCTGGTGAAATCCAAACTGAGTGCCGGTGAGCAAGTTATTGCTGAGTAGTTGCCACTTGATAGCACTGTTGATGGCACCCCCCATCACTCTGCTGGTGATCAAGAGTGGACCGATGGGAGCACAATTGGCCGGGTTGGATTTGCATTTTGTCGTCAAGACCGAGCTGGGCAATTTTCCACTTGCCAGATGGAGGTCAGTGTTGCAGCCGTACTGGAATAGCTTGGTTAAGTGTTAGGTTACTTCTGGAGTACAAGTGAAGGAGTTAAAATCATTGAATGCAGTAGAGTTCCTTTGTGACTGAGTACAGCAGAATTCCCCTGGGAAGCTGCTGTGAAGTTGTTTCTGTGAAGTTCCCACAGTTACAGATGAGCTGCACAAAAACAAGATGAACAAGTGACAAGAGAATGAGAACTTTGGCAAGCCACAAGGGGATAGCCATTACAGCCAAGGTCTGCAGGTGTGGGTGTTTGGATAGTGTAACCATGCAGGCATAATTAAATATCATAATTAGACACGCATTGAGAGATTGTAACTGGTTAACTACATTCACTTGACAAATAAATTAGCTGCATTTGGACATCAGTGACTCCAGAACAAATGCATACTTGTGATTGGTAAATGTAAATTACTTGTAAGATAAGCAAAGGTATAACTACTGTTACAATGTATCGCTCAGGGAGTCTGAATGCCACCTCATGGAGGCAGACTTCCCTGCCATTGCTTGAATAAAGGCCAATTTAAACTTAGAAAATCTTCATCTCAGTGCCTTCAGCTGATTCTTGATATCACAGGGAGAGTGTTGAACTGAATGAAGACTGGCACTTGAGATAGTGGGGGCCTCAGGAAGAGGCCAAGATACATCATCTACTCAGCACTTCTGGATGGCGATGGTTGCAAGTACTTGTGCCTTATCTTTTGCACTGATAGTCTGGGCTCCCACATCGTTGTGGATGGAGATGTCTTTGAAGCATTGTCCTTCAGTTAGTTGTTTCATTGTCCAAACATTATTCACAATTGAAAATGGCAGGACTGCAGCGCTTTGATCTGATCCGTTGGTTGTAAAATTGCTTAGCTCATTCTACAACACGCTGTGTCTACTGCTTAGCATGCACAGTCTTGTCTTGGAGTTTCCCCGGGATGGCATCTCATTTTTAGATGTGTTAGTGCTGCTCCTGGCATGCTACATTCCTCATTCAGCCAGGTTGGTCTCCTGGCTTGATGGTGAGGAATATACTGGGCCTGAGGTTACAGAATGTTGTTGAATATAATTCTGCTGCTGATGTCCTACAGTCCCTCATGGCTTTCAATTTGAGCTGTTAGATTTGCTCCAAATCTCTCTGTGTGTCAGTAGTGTCACACAACACTTGGACTGTGCAGTAACCATTCCTATCAATTCTGTAGATCAAGTAGGATTTTCCCTCTTGCTCCTTCTCTCACCACCGGCCACAGTGCCATTCTGGCAGATACATCCTTCACGACTCAGCCAGCATGGCAGGTTGTGGTGCTGCCAAGCCACTCAAGTAATTGAAGTCTCCCAATCCAGAGAACATGCATGCCCTTGTTACACCGACAGCTTCTTCCAAGTGCTGTTCAACGTGGAGGTGTACTGATTCATCAGCCGAGAGGTGGCAGTAGGTGTAAATCAGCAGGAGGTTTCCTTGCATGTCATAGTCTGAGGATTCCCTCCCAACTGTATGCTATTGAGCAATAATATTATTGAAACAGTGGGATCAGGCATATCCAATGATAGGGAAAGTGATGGAGGAGCTTAAAGAGAAACGTCTTCAAGAAGCATCAAAAAGGAATCAAAACGTGAACTCAGTTTCTCCCTCCACAGATGCTGCCAGACTGCTGAGTTTTTCCAGCATTTTCTGTTTCTATTTCAGATTTCCAGCATCCGCAGTATTTTGCTTTTATATCAGAGGGGTTTGGGAGGTTGGCAGTAAGGCATGATTCAGTGAGTTTAATTATGCCAATGAAATACTGTGAAGTGTAGTCACTGTTGTAATGTAGGAAACATAGCAGCAAATTTAAACACAGCAAACTCCCAAAAGCAGCAGGTGATACAAACCAGACAACCTGTTGTGTGTGTGTGATGTTGATTGAGGGATAAACATTGGAATGGACACAAGGAATAACTCTCGAAATAGAAGGATATTTCACTTTGACACAAACAGGCAGGTGGGGCCTTAGTTTAATGTTTCATCCGAAAGGCAACCCCAGTGTAGTACTCTCTCAGTATTTCACTGAGCTGCCAACCTTGGTTTCAGTGCTTCAGCCTGTTGAACACACAACCTTGCGACTCACAGACAAGGATGTTACCAAGTGAGCCATGCCTTACTGCCAGGTTGTGTGACTGAGGGACACCTCTCCCAATTGTGGCACAAAGCCCCAGGCTTTGCAAGTTTGTCTAGACTGTGTGTGTGCTCATTGTTTCAAATACCTATGTTGATACCGGTGGTCTATCCAATTTTATTCCTATTTGACTTTACTCTGGCAGTTGGATACAACTGAACGTCTTGTTAGGTAATTTCAGGGGGCAGTTAGGACTTTGCTGTGGGTCTGGAGTCACATTAAAAAGCCAGGCAGGCAGGGACAGCAGATTTCCTTCCCTGAAGGTGATTGGTGAATCAATTAGTGGGTTGTCATCATTCTTTATGAGGCTAGCATTTGATCACGATCGATTAATTGATTGAACTTAGATTTTCCAGCTGCGATGGTGGAATTTGAACCAATCTCCAGAGCGTTAGTTCAAGCCTCTGGATTAGTAGTCCAGTGCTCCTGTCTTCACAATGAAGCAGTCCACATCAGCATGTAGCGAGACCTGGCCAACAACCAGGTTTGGGTTGACAAGTGGCAAGAAACATTCATATCACAGTCAATGGCATTAAATAATATTACTATCACTATCTACAACACTATCAATCTCCTGACGTTAGTGAGAAGGACTTTGCAAGTTTGTCTAGGCTGGGTGTGTTCATCATTTCTAATACCTGGTGGTCTTTTCAATTTTCCTTGCGCTTCTATCGCTGGCATCCATTCCAATATTTATCCCTCAATCAACATTGACCACAAAGTGAATTCAGTCAGCCACAAAAACACCATGGATTGTTAGAGCAGGTCAGAGATTGGGAATTTTGCATTAAGTAGCTCATCTGACTTCCCAAAGCTTCTCTACAAATTACAAGGCACAAGATAAGATGGCGATGGAATACTTTCCACTTGCCTGGATAGGAGGAGCTTCAACAGCATTCACGAAGCTTCACAGTTTCAGGACAAAATTGTCCACTTGACTGATGCCCAGTCCACTGAGTTAAATGGATGGGAGGCCTGACAAATGTTCAAGCAACAGCCATTAATGAGAATACAGATACATGCAAGAGACCCCGCGATCGTGGATAAATCACCACATGCTTCAGTATTAAAACATAAATAAAGCAATACCCAGTTTGATACCAAGGATGTGCTGGATTAATAATGTGCTACAATTGGTCTTTTCAGACTGGCCTGAGGATGAGAAGGAAAATTAGCCAGAGCATCAGCTGGGAAAGAGTGGAAAGAGGAGCTGTCTCAATGTCTAATGTATTTAATGTTCAACTAGTCTATCCATACTGCTCAGTAATGTTAAAAAGTCAAGTGGATAACAAACTGGGAGCTGCTAACACTCACTCCACCATAGTCCAACAAAAGGGAAGATCAAGAAGAGGAAGGAATCTGTGTGGGAAGCTGAGAGGCACACTTTAGTAGAGATTTTAAGTTTATTTATTAGTGTCACAAGTAGGCTTACATTGCAATGAAGTTACTGTGAAAATCCCCTAGTTGCCACACTTCGGCGCGTGTTCGGGTACACCGAGGAAGATTTTAGCATGGCCAATGCACCTACCCAGCATGCCTTTCGGACTGTGGGAGGAAACTGGAGCATCCGGAGGAAACTCATGCAGACAAGGGGAGAATGTGCGGAGTCCACGCAGACAGTGGCCCAAGCCGGGAATTGAACCCCGGTTCCTGGCACTGTGAGGCAGCAGTGCTAACCACTGTGCCCCCGTGCTACCCCAAATGCTTGTTTTTTCAAATTTGGAAAGTCACTCTTTCCTCATCTGTCTTGTGAATAACAGGATCATTTTTTTAATAAAACAGCACAGTCCATGCAGCACTACACCACGGTTATCTAAACATTCATACAAGTGTTCCTGTAAAACATCACACTTTCAAACAGGAGTATTAGCAGTCAAATGTAAATTCGGGGCTGCAATGATGAATATTTCTCTTTGGCTGATTCAATAGCATTCTCTACAGCAACTGCAACACATCACCAAGAATGACAAACACTTCTCAATTTGCAATATTCAGCACATACTAAATACTCAAATTGGTGTATTTCTAACACAGCACACAGTTAGCAGGTCCAAGTTGTCTGCCAAATTCAAGTTTATTGCGACTGGGGCCTTAGGAAAGTTTACACAAAACAGCCTCCTCTTTCTTCCCTATGAAGACTGTACTGCAAATGGGCTTCAAACTGTTTGGAAGAAGTCAAGTGCGATGAGAATTAAAATGCTACTGCTCAGAGAATATGTTTTTCGATACCATATAAGGTTTATACTGAATGAGTATGAACAGAAGATTTTTGGCCTAAATAAATAGGTGTTTAAAATTCTACATGTAGCATTTAACTGGTTCAAATTTGTCATTACTGAAGTAGTAAGACACAGGCAAAACTCTCATGACACATCCCGAAACACGCTTACAAATTGCACTTAAATTTATACATACATAAAAAACTTGTCTATTTTGTCAGGAAGAATAGAAAAGCAGCATATTATTTAAAGAGAGAGAGACTGCAGAACCCCTTGAGATACAGAAGGATCTGGCTGTCCTGGGACAATAAAAAGTTAGTGTGTAGGACAAATGTGAAAGGAAAGAAATGTGACAAGTGTGAAAGACAAATGAAATGTTGTCATTTATTGCAAGGGGAATGGAACATAAAAGGATGTTTTGCTACACTTGTAGAGGGTGTTGTAGTGATTAGACCTAGAGCACAGTGTTAGTCTCCTTGTTTAAGAGGGAATAGAAATGTGTTGGCGGCAATAGAGAGAAGGTTTACTCATCTGATACCTGGGATGGAAGGGACAGTGGTATTTTGAGAGGAAAGGTTGGCCTGTATTTATTTGAGTTTAGAAGAATGAGAGGCGACCTTACTGAAACATATGAGATCTTGAGGGAACTTGACAAGGTGGATGCTGAAAAGATGTTTCTCCTTAAGGAAGAGACTAGACCTAGGGGGTCACAGATCAATAATAAAGGGTCTCTCATTTAATGCAAAGATTAAGAGAATTATTTTCTCTCAGATGGTCGTGAGTCTTTAGAACTTTCTTCTTAGAGAGAAGTGGAGAAAGGTTCATTGAATATTGTTAAGGCAGCGTTAGTTTCTAGACTAACAAGTGAGTCAAAGGTTATTAGGGTTAGGTGGGAGTTGAGGTCACAATCTTACTGAATGGTGCAACAGACTCGAGAAGCCCAATGGCCTACTCCTGCACCTAATTTGTGTATTATACTGAGCCTGTATTGGTCACCCCACAGCAAACAAAGCATGGCTAAAAATACTAATGACTTTACTTCTAACATAAGGTCACCAACCCAAGATGTTAACTCTGCTTCTATTTCCTTTGATCTGCCTGATCTAAACGTTAACCAGCATTTGTTTCTATTTCAGATTTCCAGCATCTAAAGTATTTTGCTTCTGCTATACTTCTAAAATACTGATTTATTTGGCACTTTGCATGGCTATGTGCTTTGTTAACTAATAAAATGCTGCAAATTCTGGAAGTACAAGGTGCTTTAGTCAGCATTTGGAAGGAGGAAGGATAGGTGAAGGTCAGGTCAAATTGTTCTGCAAATTCTCAATCCAAAGGAGTGACCCGCTGTGCGTTAGGGAAACAAAAATGCATTAATTTCAGATTTTCCAATCATGGTTATTATTTTTATCTAAAATGCTACAATGGATAAAATGCATTCCACTGATTAGCCAATCCAAAAGAGCTTATTAAGATAGCTGTTTATCATCACTTTGTTGCAAATGCCGCGAGAGACCAGCATTTAAAATGCTCGTTACTGAAAATGGTGACTGTTTTATTTAAACTGATGACTGCTGTGATGATTGCTAAGCCAAATGGTACACAAGTCACTGTGTTTCAATAAGTACTATGACCCTGTCACTTACTGCAACTCATTGCTCCAGAGTAACTGAAGGGAAAAGCTGTTTTGTCAGAGCTGTGTCCTCCTCTTCTGTAGCTGGTACTGATCCTTTTATTTTCCCAGTGAAGCCTCTGCTCTTTAATTATTACTGATGACTAAGGGCTCATTCAATTAATTAAGCCCTCATTGTAGCTTAAAAAATGTCAACTTTCTCCCTCAAATTACTTAACTCATTTTCCTCACCACTGTCAGGCTTCCTTATTCATTTCAAGGTAAAATACTGCGGGTGCGGGAACCTGAAACAAAAACAGAAAATGCTGGAAAATCTCAGCAGGTCTGACAGCATCTGTGCAGAGAGAGAATAGAGCCAACATTTCAAGCCTCGAAATGTTGGCTCTATTCTCTCTCCACAGATGCTGTCAGACCTGCTGAGATTTTCCAGTATTTTCTGTTTTTGTTTCATTATTCATTTGCTACAGTTTTCCTCATTGTGGCTGTTAACTCATCAACAACCAATCTGCATTAACACAGCCCTTGAATGCTCTCCTCTGGTCTCTCACCTTCTCATTTTCCCACCATTTTCTCACCCTAACTTTATAATGCTACCTCAACCTGGTCCAATTATTTTCCATCCTCTGACACGCCAATTGAAATTACCCTTCATCTCCAATTGTGTATCCAATGCCACTGATGCAAAACATGTTAGTTACCCTGATAAAGGACCCATGCTTTAATAATAGGACTAGAAAAATACCACAAATACAAGTTCTCAACAGTAAAAGATTTGACTTGTTTGCTACCTCTATTAACCAACCTGGACCTGGCACAGTGCCAATGTTTATAGCCTTGTTTAAAAAAAATAAAACACTGGGACTTAAACAGATATTAATGGCACCCAAGCTTTACTTTTATTTATTTAAAATGGAGCCCAAACTCAAGAGGAAGTTATTAGTTCCAAGATAAGCGGGCTTTCGCTGCTGTTTTTTCTCTCTCTCAGTATACTTCTATGCAATTACATTTGCAAATGTTATGTCAGAGGTACATTACTTGATGAACTGCAGTACTGGCCAGAGATTATGTCTCAATAACAAACCATTCAACAATTACAATTAGGTCCACTATATTCTTTGGGAATGAAATTACATTAAACTGCTCCTCTGTGGTCTCCTTGCATCATACCACCACATTGTGGGAAGGGGAACTTCCCTCAGGCAATTGCCGTTCGAAAATAAACTATTAAAGTTTCAAGATTGTAGTACACATTAATTATAGATGAGAATTTGGGGTTATCTGAAGTTTACAGGGTCCAACATTTAGGTACCTTGAAACAGAGCCCAGTAGTTTACAACCGTGACGTGCAGGGCAAAACAACATTGGCTTTGACAAAGGATCCTTAGACTACAAAAGGCATGACCAGGCTACCTGGCTAAATGGAGCTTAAAATGTCAACTTTCTCCCTCAAATTATTTAATTGACTTTCTAAAGAATAATTCAGTTTCCAAAGGATTCATTGTCTAAGGGTATTATTTTAATGCACTATCTTGGGAATAATTGGTCATTGAAATATATATAGTCATGACAACGGATAATAGCCCCAAATGACTTGCGGACATATTAAACTTTTAAGAAAGACAAGTGGATGTTCAAAAAAGACATACAGCAAAAATTGACTGACTGTAAAGTAACTGTTTTCTATAAAATTCCTATGCGGATAACACTTGACTAGCTAGTGCAGGGAGGACAGAATGTTGCATTTAAGAAGGTGTCAAGGCTTACATCAGAGGTACTTCAAAGGAAGAGATGCAGTGCAAAACTGAAGTGTAACCTCTTCTGATTGTGGAGATAATGAAGGCTGATTACCATCTCAGCAGAAACCATCTCGTGTGAATTATATCTCAGACTGTGGACGTGATGCAAATTGAACGAAAGCAGTTTCTGGGCCAAAGACATTTTTGTTTTTTCCCCTTGCTGGAATATACAAGGGGTTAAAAAACCAACTGTAACCCTGGTCTGTGTCTCTAGTCTGGTGTTCTATTTGTACTGTGCTAGTGTATGCTGTGAAGGTCACATCTGAAGAACATCCAATCAGCATCCTTGCTGCTTGCAGATATAAAAAGGTCACTCTTTCCAATTGCTGGAAGCAAGTCGCATCAGCAAAGTCACAGTCAAAAATGCAACAGGACAACTCCTGTCAGTTAACCTGCAGAATCAAGAACCGCTCAACTGCTAAAGTCAGTGCAACAGAATCACCCAACTTAATGGCTGCAATGTTTCACAATCTACTCCTCATGGACAAGCCAAAGATTAATTCGTATATCTTTTTCAACTCTTATTTTTGGACTCTCTTCTCATTTTCTAATCTGTGTGTACATGTTTTGCATTTTTATTATTTTTTTCTCATGCTCGAGTACCTAATAAATATTTTTTCTTTAACTCAAGAAAGCCTGATTAAATTGGCTGCTTTTAGAACAAATGCATTTGGACTGGGAAAAAGTATCCATGAGGGAAGGGATCCTCATCACATTAACCTTGTTGTGGCCAACTGAAGGGGTTTGTATAAAGAAAAGTCAATTGATCCCTCCTCACCTGGTTCATCCCATCCAGAATAATAACAAATTGAGGGACCTCAGCCGGGGACCTGATACAATATCAATGAGAAGATATTCAGAAAAACAATAATGAATTCCATTACTACCAGCCCCCCCCCCCCAACACACACACACCCACGCCAAGTAAAAAATAACAAGAGGTTACCACCTAATAATTCAGTGTAACCAAACAATCTATCTAGGTGTATAAATGTGTGTACAGTTTCATCGAGCATACCCTTGAACAGAACTTGGGCTCCCCTGAGCATCAATCCCCATTTAAGTTGATCTTTATCACAGCTGTGCAGCGCAATTAAACTCCATACAAGGCACAATAACATCAAATCAAACTGTCTTCCTTTGTCTGCACAAAAAACTCATGAAATAGTTTTCCACTGAAATCTACAAATGTTATAAATAGAACACTCTGTGGCTAGTCTCTTTGAGACAAGAAATATCCTGAGGCCCACCAGAGCTCACTTTTAAGCAATGCATCACATGGTCAACCATGTGATATCTTCTATAAAAAGGATCGAGTTTCAAATACACTGAGTGTAGAGATCTGCCACAGTGCATGTTCAGATGGATACATTTTGCACATTCAGGGCAGTTAGCATAATCTCCGATCACTGGACTTTATTCTTCATGTGGCCCAATGCCACTTTGCACATTATACTGTATTTTAATTATCTTTCTAAATTATAAGTAGACTGCTGCAAATAAGGCACCGATTCGTTACGGTGGCTGCAAGACCGAAATGTGAATCTCTCATTGTCAAACATACACAGAATGCGTTAGAAATAGCTATGAATTTACCAGAACAGAGGAGGTTTGTTTCTTTCCTACTAAGAAGTTTCCTACTGAATGGAATTCCACATGATAAACTCCATCATGCTCCAGTGTGCAAGCTTCCTCAGACACACAAGAGCTCAGAAGTTGTGATAAATACAGGGCCCAAGTGAACCTTTGAGTTGGTTTATAATTTTATAGAAGTCATTCCATTTTCCACATTCAAAATGTATTCAAAACGCAACATAACCAAGACAGGAGTAACGAACAGGAGTAGCTAACGACAATTATTGGACAAAGAATAACAAAATAGAAATAAGGATTTTGTTGCAACACATGCATGCTCAATGTTTTACTCCACAGAAAGGTACTTCCTGAAATTATTCTTTGGCAGATTGTTCTATTGTTAAAGTCCCTGTGGGATTCAATACCAGTGTTGGAGCAAAACGAACTACACAGCACCGTCGGGTCAGAGACCATTTTCAGTGTTTACGCAGCAAATGTGCATCTACAGCAACTGAGAACAGTCAGTTGCAGATGGATTCAAGCTGATAGTTTGTGTGCTTATTTTGTTTTGAAAATATGGAGTTAAAATACTAACCTGACAATTAAAAACATACTCAGCTCCCAGATTCTCTCCAATTCCGCCCTTTAGCATCGTGATATTTAAAACAAAACATTCCCCCTTTTTTTCACTTTACAGTTATATATTTGAGCTGCCGAGCAACCATCATGGTACAAAGTGTCTGACTATGGCCGGTGAGTTTTCACTTCGAATCACAGCTCTGACGTTACAAGCTCACCTCAATTCATCCACAAATTTTTATAATTTACAGTTAAATTGTTTGCTTCAAGCATGGGATGGCCACCTACTCAAACCGCATTAAGATTTAAAAAGTGGTTGCATGCGTGCTGGTCCATAACCTGTCAAAATAATAAGGTGCAGGGCAAAACATACATATCTAACCAAACAGTCACAATGCTTGATTTTTGCCAGGAGACAATGCTGGCAATTTTGCAAAGAAACAAGATGATCCATGACTATAATGCAAAACAATAAATTCTACTTACCAGAATCACACAATATCTTCTATCGAACCACCCCTTCCAGCAGCCCCCACCCCCCCACCCCCCATCCACACACACAAAAAACTGATCCTGAATCCAAATATAATTTCACATTCTTTTAGCCAATCATATAATTCTGGTTGGAAAAGAAGCAAGTTATAAAGAATTAAAATGTGTTGCATAAGAGGACCAGCTTAGTTTTTTAAGAGGATGGGAAAACTAGTGGCTGTTATCTTTTCCACTGCGACCCATCTAGACATCTTACAATCTATGTGCAAAATCCAGGAAATTACATTTAATCCATAAACAAAAAGGAAAAGGAATGCAGATCGCGGTAATAGAAGCCCCAAAATGCTTTGGGAACTCAGCTTGACTTTGCCACCACATATTAGGGTGCTCAGGGCTGAAAGGGTTAAAGGGCTGAGTATGGGACTGGAAAAACACCCAAGGTGAAGAGTCACATGACCAAGAGCCTAGAAGAAGAATGCCTGTGGTTAAGACTGAATAACACCTAGACTTGTAGATCTGTAAATGCAGAATGCCATGTAAGAACACAAGTAGCCAAATGGCCCTCAACCTTGGCATTGTGAAAGACCATGGCTGATCAACTGCCAGAACTTCGCTTTCTCTCCTGATGCTCATCTCTCTTGACTCACTTCATAACCAAAACTCTATCAATCTCATCTTGAATGCATTTTATATAGCACCTTTTACATGATAGAAAATATACCAAGGCACTTCACTGGAGCCTTGTCAAACAAGATTTGACAGCAAGCCACATTAGAAATATGAGAACAGTTAACCAAAGTCTTGATCAAAGAGGTTAATTTTAAGAAGGAAAAAAAGATGCGGAGAGGTATAGGGATGAAATCAGAGCTTGGGGTTTAGGCAGCTGAAGCCACGACTGCCAACAGTGGAGCATTGTAAAGCCAGGATGCTAGAATTAGAGGAAGGCAGATATCTGAGGGTTGTAGCAGTGAAGATGATCACAGATAAAGGGAATGATGTGGATGGAGGGATTTGAAAGTAAGGATAAGAACTGTAAAATCACTTCACTGCCAGGGCAATGTCGGCCAGCAAGCAGAAGGGTGCTGGATGAGAGTTAGGACCCAAGCAGAGTTTCGAATGAGCTCAAGTTTGAGGAGGGTGGAAGACAGAGCACTCAAAGGGTTAGGTCCAGCAGATAGCAAAGATATGGATGAGGTTGTGAAAGCAAATGTGACCAGCTATATTCCCGAATCTGCTATTCTACTGGCAGCATCCTATCAATATGATACACATAACAATTACATATATTCCTAGCTTCCCAGATGCATTAGGTTTGTAAACCTGTCCCTCAAGTACCGTAGTAGGGGCCACCAGATAACTTTAGCATTTACAAAAATTCAATGGCCGAAAGTTCAAACAAATTCAAAAAAATAATATTAAGAATCTTTTGACAGGGTTCTCTGACAAGATGAAGCTTCAAGATACCATCTGTTTAAAAAAATCCTTGATATAAAAAGTAAACAGTATTCTCAACAGGAATGAAGGGATGTAAAAGTTACTGAAAATGCTGCAGAATGATGAACTGGAAACTCATGCCAGCAAGCCCAAATCATGAGATTTAGCTGCCAGCCAAAGTTCTGAAGAAGAATCACATGGACTTGAAATATTAACTCTGCCTCTCTCTCCACAAATACTGCCAGACCGGCTAGGTTTATCTGGCATTTTCTGTTTCTTCATAGGTGCGGAATGTTTCAATGTTGGGACAAACCAGTGTGGAAATGGCAAGAGATCAATTCCATTGCAAAGTAATGAAAAAGGCATTTGTGAAATGCCTTTAATGTAGAAAACACCCCAGGGGACTACTGATCAGGTAAAAATAGATACCGAGACAAATAAAAGGGAGGGTGACAAAAAGTTAGGTTTGTAAGATGGTGAGTGAAGAGAGTAGATAGAGAGGGGGGGGGGGGGGGTCCAGAGAGGAGATTCCAGAATTCTGAAGCATGCACCCAGAGAGCTGAACATACAGCTGCCAGTGGTGAGGCAAGGAGAGGAGAAATGGACTAAAGGCCACAGTCAGAGGAATGGGTAAAAGGGTTTTCAACTAGTTGAAATTTAGAGATGGTGCAAGATGGCTTGTGAGGAGAGCATGGTGAGTATGGAGGGTAGGGAAAAACAGAGGCAGTAAGAAGACATGCCCCCTTACTTGTTGTTTGAGGTGAAGGTGGAGAGGGCAGGAAAGAAAGAGTGATTTAAGAATACTGTTGGCAATGGACAAAAGAACTGGGCTTCATCTTTACTCATAAGGATCATCCTGATATAGTGACAAAATAAAGTCAAGTCTTTGTGATCTGGTGCTGGATGACTAGGTCAGTTGTATATCAAACATACTCAATCCTACACCCCTTCTGAAAAAATAAAACCAGTTACAAGTTTGTGGTCCATTTTGTAATATCTCCATATAATGTCAGTGTCTCTTCTCTGACAGCAGTTCAAGGCTCAACTTTTGCTTCATTCCTGTGATTTTTGAGACTTGTCTTGGAACTTAATTTCAATTTTTTTCTGATCCCATCAAACCATAAATTCAGTATCTATACAAAGCTGTTCTTTCTCTTACTTGATGGCACGCATGTACACATGTAATCATTTACCAGCATCAGTCTATAAGCGAATCCAATCCTCCAGAATCATACATGATAGAAGGAGACCATTCAGCCCACTGTGCTGGTGCCACAAACACCCATGATCTCTGCTACAAATGCTCACCTTCCAATACCACACCTCTCTCTTCCCGAGCTCAGTGCCAGTGGAGATCACTACAAGACCGACTTTCCTCTGTCTGAACTGTACAAGTTTATTCAATGGTTATTTGAAATCCAAAATCCTTCAGAACAGCACTTTCTCCCAGCTCCACAGCCACAGGATTTCTTTTTTGAGATATGGACTTCGCTGGCAAGGCCAGAATTTGTTGCCCATTCCTCTAATTAGCCTCAAATTGAGTGTCTTTCAAGGCCATTTCAGAGGGCAGTTAAGAGTCAACCACATTACTGTGGATTTGAGGTCACATGTAGGCCAGACCAGCTAAAGATGGCAGATTTCCTTTTCAAAGGGACAAGAGTGAACCAGATGGCTTTTACTATTACTGAGGCCAGCTTCCAACTGCAGATTTTATTGACCAAATTCAAATTCCACCAACTGCCATAGTGGGATTTGAGCCCACATCCTGAGCCACTGAATTACAAAGTTCAATGACATTATCATTACACAACCATTTCCTATAATATAGAATCATAGAATCCTACAGTGCCGGAGGCCACCATTCGGCCCATCGAGTCTTCACCGACCACAATCCCATTCAGGCCCGATCCCCACAGCTCATGCATTTACCCTAGCTAGTCCCCCTGACACTAAGGGGGAATTTAGCAAGGCCAATCCACCTAACCCGCACATCTTCGGACTGTGAGAGGAAACCGGAGCACCCGGAGGAAACCCGCGCAGACACAGGGAGAACGTGCAGACTCCACACAGACAGTGACCCGAGGCTGGGAATCAAACCCGGGTCCCTGGCGCTGTGAGGCAGCAGTGCTAATCACGGTGCCACCGTGGAAAAGAAACAAGAAACGTAGACATGAACAAGAGAAAGCTGAAGATCACAGGGATTGGTGACAAAAGTCAACAAGAGGGAATGAGAGAATTTATTTTAAAAAACGACAAAACCCAAAAAGAGGGGACAGATTTTATTAATTTTATCTGGGCTCATCAGCAGGACATAGTTTAACTAAATTTCCCAATATTATTGATTTTGTCTGCCATTTTTTCTCCTTACTGACAAGTTTATAATGCCCAAGAGCAAACTGCACCCCAAGCCAAGTTGTTCCAGTACAGCTATAATACTGGCATCTACTTATTAATGTATAAAACTTCCATAAAAAGTAGAATAAATACAACCTGGCCAATTACCACCACATCTATTCTTGATCAAAGTGATGGAAGGTGTCATCGACAGGACCATTAAGTGGCACTTACCCAGTAATAACCTGCTCACTGATGTTCATGTTGAGTTGTCAGGGCCATTCAGCTCAGACCTCACTGCAGCCTTGATGCAAACATCAAAGATAAAGGTGAACTCAGGAGGCAAGGTCAGAGTGACTGACCAGATATTGAAGCAGTTCATGTCCATATGCACCATAACTTGGACAACATTCAGGCTTGGGCTGATAAGTGGCAAGTAACATTTGCACCAAAAGTTCCAAGCAATGGCGATCTCGTACAAGAGAGTCTAGCCATCTTCTTTTGATATTCAATGACATTACCATCACCGAATCCCTCAACAACATACTGGACATCAACATTGACCAGATACTTAACTGGAACAGCCATTTAAATACTGTGGCTACAAGAGCAGGTCAGAAACTGGAAATTCTGCTGTGAGAAACTCATCTGCTGACTCGTCAAAGCCTGCGCACCATCTACCACGGCACAAGCCAGGAGTGATGGAACACTCGTTACATGCCTGGATGATTGCAGTTCAGATGACACAAAAATCTCAACACCGTCCGGGACAAAGCAGCTCACTTGATCAGCACCTCATCAATGACTTAAACATTCAGTCCCTCCATCACCGTTGCACATCCAAAAGCTGCATTGCAGAAACTCACCAAGGTTTCTCCGACAGCACCGTCCAAACTCACCACCTGGAAGGACAAGGACAAACAGGTGCATGGGGACACTATCATCTGCAAGTTCTCCTTCAAGTCACACGCCATCATGGCCCGGAATTATATCACCATACATACATACACTGCTGCTGGGTCAAAAACCTGGAACACCCTTCCAAACAGAAGGTGGCAAACCACCAACACCTCATGGGCAATTTGAGATGAGCAAAACTACATCCCAGAAACAATTGAAAGAAGGTTCAAATAATAAAATTCTGAATAGTACATATTTTCTGATAATATGATACACTTGCCCATTCTAGTGTGATATTCAACATCTTTATTCAAGATTTCATTTCACAGTTTCAGCCCATCTCAAGCCCCTGGGCTTCCACCAGATTTCCTCTTTTTTTAATATATATATTTATATATAAAGTATTTCAGAACAGTTGTCTGGAGCTATCACATCTGTGGATCCGGAGCTCGTCTTTCACATGCAACCTGTTCAACAATTAGACATGAAAGGTAGAAGTTAATTTCCCCTCATTGTGTTTTTGTCCCCTTACACAAGACTTTGAAAGAAGTGAAATTGAATTCTCCCAGCCTCTACTTCAAATTAAGAGGTAACAGCAACTCCCGTGAATAGGAACACATGGGAAGCACCAGTGTTCATGATTTCTTTATTTATAAGAATGCAATTGCACTATATATGTGATTTAAAATCACTCACAAATCATGTAAAGTAGTTTTCATTTTTTATTTTACTTAATAATGTCCAAACTATATTTTCCATATCTGTGCTCTTAACATTGGTATTGGGCACACCCAGCTCATTATTTTCCAACCATTTGCTTTAAGCAGTTTATTTCAGATGGTAACATAAAAAAACAAGTGGCTGATGATGGGGAAAGTGATGGGAGGGGGGGATACAAAGGTCACAGAGCAGCTGCAGCTTGGATGGTTCCACAGTATCCAACAGCAGTTCAGGGACAATTCACCTGGTTTCCCCTCCTTCACCAGGATCTTAGATTTTGTCCCAATCAATATTGCCAATCACCATCTCCTTAAACTTCCCCACTTATAGATCCAAGGCCCATAAGTTCTAAACTGTATTTCCTGAATTGTGCCTAAACACGGACAACTCCAGTGCCCCCGATGCAAGGATCCCTAATCCTGTTTTATAGAACCACAGAATCCCTGCATTGCAGAAGGAGGCCATTCAGCCCATCGAGTCTGCATCAACTCTCCGAAAGAGCATCTTACACAGGCCCACTCCCCATATCCTTGCGCATTTACCATGGCTAATCCACCTAACCTACATATCTTTGGAGTGTGGGAGGAAACTGGAGCACTCAGGGGAAACCCAAGCAGACACAGGGAGAACATGCAAACACAACACAGAGTCACCCAAGGCCGGAATCGAACCCAAGTCCCTGGCACTGTGAGGCGACCCCAAAATTCCTCCTATAATCTCTCTCTAATGTCCCCAGGCCATGTTACCAAATTCCACCTCACCCCTAAAAAGAGACCCAAGTGTCATGATTGATGTTGGACCAGTAATCCACATAACTCAAATCCAGATCCCACGATGGCAGTTTGAGAATCTGAGTTCAGTTTTCTCCCCCCAAAAAAGGTCTGAAAAATATAATCAGAAAAAAATACCAACTGGGTGGCACAGTGACACAGTGGGTAGCACTGCTGTCTCACAGCACCAGGGACCCGGGTTCAATTCCAGCCTCAGGTGACTGTGTGGACTTTGCACATTCTCCCCGTATCTGCATAGGTTTCTACCGGGTGCTCCGATTTCCTCTCACTCCAAAGATGTACGGGTTAGGATAATTGGCCATGATTAAATGTCAGGGGGATTAGGAGGGTAAATATGTGGGGTTACGGCAATAGGGCCTGGGTGGGATTGTTGTCGGTGCCGATTCAATGGGTTAAATGCCTTCTTCTGCACTGTAGATTCTATGATTCTACATTTCACTAATGTCCATAAGGAAAGGAAACTTGCCTAATTTAGTTAAGTCAGCTCTCCATATGAGCTCCAGTCACCACCACTGAAATGGCTCAGCAGGTTGGTTACCCACTTACCACCCACTCGCTCGGAAAGATAGGGATGGGTAATAAATGTCTTGCAACTCCCATATCCAAAAAATTAGTTTTCAAAAATCCCAGTTCTGCCAGATGCCAAACCTCTTTCCTAGTGCTGAAGTAATTTTCAGTGACAATGCAATTTTATACACTGTTCCTAGAAAACGTTGAGTTATGGTGAGTAGTATCACAACAGGCGCATGTGAAAGGGAGAAAGGGATCGTCTGTACCTCAGTGATCAGACTCGATAAAGACGGTCCCCCCCCCCCCCCCCACATCCAAAGTTTAATTGTGAATTACTTCCACACACAAAATGGTTTTCATAATTAAGCATCTTGCCAAGTGATGGTGTCCTTCATGTCAATATGAAACTTTTAAACAATGGAACTGATTTTAAAACCGCCTGGAGTACTTTCCTGAACCGGACCCACCGCTATATATATAGAGTTATATATAATTCTACCGAAGTTTTATCATGTTAAAATAAACTCTGCCTCAGTTATGATGAATTAAAACAGCACCATACAGTGGTCTCTCTTGCTACTGACAGCAACAATAAGTAGACCTCTCTCCTTCAACACGTACTTGAAAGTTGTGTCAGATAGCACTATAATCAGTCACAGTACAAACGGGAAACTTTCCAATCTGTGCAGGGCTGTTGTCAGTGGGTGACAGTTGTCAGTGAGGACTCACCAGGTGGGGAAGCTGGCTAGCTTGTGTTGTATCCACATGTGTTTCCAGCTGTGCTGACTTACCGGCTGTGGCTGTGCCCCGCTCCTTCATGTTGCTGCTCTCCCTGTCCCGGGGCTGAGGCCGCTCACTCCCGGACTGCGGCTCACTCACTCCGGGATCCAGCTCCTGTAAGGGTGCCGCTCTGCCGGCTCTGCTCAGCTGCATCCCCTTCCCCCTGGGCTGTCGCTGCTGCTGCTGCCGCTATCCCCGGCTCTCACTCAGCGCTGCTCCGCTCCTTCCCCGGCTCTTTGGGAGAACTCACTGGCTTCGTGCACGCGCCTGAATGCTCGTGCGCGCGGGGGGGGCTCGTGTCCACATGCGCACGCCCGCCGGGCAGAAGCAGACCCCCAGCTGGGTTTTTCCACGAGGCTCCAGCTGCCTTTCCAACTGCTCCAATCAGTGACTTTATAATTTATAATAGACTACAATTGACCCCTTCCCCTCACCCCCCCCCCACCCTCTTCCCCCCCTTCCCCTCACCCCCCCCCCCTCCCCTCACCCCCCCCCCTCCCCTCACCCCCCTCACCCCTTCCCCTCACACCCCCCTTCCCCTCACCCCCCCTTCCCCTCACCCCCCACCCCCTTCCCCTCACCCCCCCCTTCCCCTCACCCCCCCACCCCCTTCCCCTCACCCCCCATCCCCTTCCCCTCATCCCCCCACCCCCTTCCCCTCATCCCCCCTTCCCCTTCCCCTCATCCCCCCTTCCCCTTCCCCTCATCCCCCCTTCCCCTCACCCCCCCTTCCCCACACCCCCCCTTCCACACACCCCCCCGCCTTCCCCTCACCCCCCGCCTTCCCCTCACCCCCCCGCCTTCCCCTCACCCCCCGCCTCTCCCCTCACCCCCGCCTTCCCCTCACCCCCCCCCCCCTCACCCCCGCCTTCCCCCCCCCCCACCCCCTTCCCCTCACCCCCCCACCCCCTTCCCCTCACCCCCCTACCCCCTTCCCCTCACCCCCCCCCCCCACCCCCTCCCCTCACCCCCCACCCCCTTCCCCTCACCCCCCCACCCCCTTCCCCTCACCCCCCCACCTTCTTCCCCTCACCCCCCCCTTCCCCTCACCCCCGTTTCCCCTCACCCCCCCACCCCCTTCCCCTCAGACCCCCCTTCCCCATACCCCCCTTCCCCATACCCCCCCTTCCCCCTTCCACTCACCCCCCCACCCCCCTTCCACTCACCCCCCCACCCCCCTTCCACTCACCCCCCCACCCCCCTTCCACTCACCCCCCCTTCCCCATACCCCCCCACCCCCCTTCCCCTCACCCCCCCACCCCCCTTCCCCTCACCCCCCCACCCCCCTTCCCCTCACCCCCCACCCCCCTTCCCCTCACCCCCCCACCCCCCTTCCCCTCACCCCCCCACCCCCCTTCCCCTCACCCCCCCACCCCCCTTCCCCTCACCCCCCCACCCCCCTTCCCCTCACCCCCCCACCCCCCTTCCCCTCACCCCCCCACCCCCCTTCCCCTCACCCCCCCACCCCCTTCCCCTCACCCCCCCACCCCCCTTCCCCCTTCCCCTCACCCCCTTCCACTCACCCCTCCACACCCCTTCCACTCACCCCCCCACCACCCCTTCCACTCACCCCCCCTTCCACTCACCCCCCCACCCCCTTCCCCTCAGACCCCCTTCCCCATACCCCCCCTTCCCCATACCCCCCCTTCCCCTTCCACTCACCACCCCACCCCCCTTCCACTCACCCCCCCACCCCCCTTCCACTCACCCACCACCCCCCTTCCACTCACCCCCCCACCCCCCTTCCACTCACCCCCCCACCCCCCCTTCCACTCAGCCCCCCTTCCACTCACCCCCCACCCCCTACCACTCACCCCCCCCACCCCCCTACCCCTCACCCCCCACCCCCCTACCCCTCACCCCCCACCCCCCTACCCCTCACCCCCCACCCCCCTACCCCTCACCCCCCACCCCCCTACCCCTCACCCCCCTTCCACTCACCCCCCCACCCCCCTTCCACTCACCACCCCACCCCCTTCCACTCACCCCCCCACCCCCCTTCCCCTCACCCCCCCACCCCCCACCCCCCTTCCCCTCACCCCCCCACCCCCTTCCCCTCACCCCCCCACCCCCCTTCCCCTCACCCCCCCACCCCCCTTCCCCTCACCCCCCCACCCCCCTTCCCCTCACCCCCCCACCCCCCTTCCCCTCACCCCCCCACCCCCTTCCCCTCACCCCCCCTTCCCCTCACCCCCCCACCCCCCTTCCCCTCACCCCCCCACCCCCCTTCCCCTCACCCCCCCACCCCCCTTCCCCTCACCCCCCCACCCCCCTTCCACTCACCCCTCCACACCCCTTCCACTCACCCCCCCACCCCCCCTTCCACTCACCCCCCCTTCCACTCACCCCCCCACCCCCCCTTCCACTCACCCCCCCCACCCCCCCTTCCACTCACCCCCC